>NC_068357.1:24195659-24495659 GCF_020536995.1 Dreissena polymorpha
ACATAGCTTTTAAGTATAAACGCTTTTGCCCTGGCAATCCTCTGAAAATAAAAGGGCACGCACAAACTGTATTGATGTCGAAATTGAGTGTAAAACTGTTCTATCTATTAAGCCTTTTCATTAGAGATAAAATTGTTTCATGCAGTAAAAAGTGTTACAAGACGCAGATATGTTTCCAATATTCTGGTGTTATACTCAAACAGCCAATGGAATAAATGAAGTGTATTCATTCGTAACTAGCCGCAGGAAATTTATTTGAATTTTATTGGACACTTACAAAGGTCAGGGAAGGTGAAAAGCTGGCTTAATACAGCGCACGCCGAAAAATAATATACTTTGGAATATGCTAACTGTAACTCTACAGTATATGTTAACTATGGGGTTTCAACTAAAATATTTGGCAAACATAATATAAATCATTTCATGTACATTTTACTTCTGTAAAATGATGCATCCATACCAAGAAAGGGTAAAACATTTTTTCACTGACAAATCACCATATTTGTTGTATCAAATGTGTTACCAAGGGTGGTGTAACAATAAAATGTTTGTCTACATATGGGTCTCCTATGAATATTAAGTCAATTGGATTTATATTCCTGTAACTAATTGCCAACAAAACAATTTAAAAAAAAACTAACAAACATGTTTTTACAAAGTTGTTTCAGTGCTCACAGAATAACATCCAATAACTCTTCAAACTTGTCTAAAGTCACGTTTTTACAGGCATTTTACAGATTTTGTGAAGTTTTTCCCAGTTTACTTGTATAACTGAACTGTGATGTGCTGGTATTTTTATCAAAAACTCAAATAGTCAGTAAACGAAGACTTGTTTCTATGGTGATGTTATTAAGATTGTCCTTTAAGGCTTTATATTTTTTAAGGATAGTTCAATAACAAGTTTTATAAATTTCATCTTAATTTTATCTTAGAATGAACTTTCAGGACAGCCCTTGTATGTTTTGAAAGCCCATACACAGAATTGTACATTCAGATGTATTAAAGTATTGTCGCTGTCGTTTTCAACCTCGTAGCTTCAAAATTTTCATTATTTTTTTTCGTCTTTTCCGAATATATGAAGGCTGGTGCGTGTTTTGTGTATATCTCAGAGCTCTATGCCAATCAGAGTCCCTGAAAAGCCACGTGACGAAATGTGTAGCTTGATTGTTGGCTTTTTTTCGGGCGAAAAGTCGTAGCGACGTCATTTTGCCTATAGGTACGTCATTTCGTTTGGACAAATTGACAAAAACGTTTTTTAATTTGCAGCTATGAGGTTCCCTATCAGGAAGAATTGTAGTTCTCATAAAAATGACAAAAACTGTGGTGACAAAATATCGTAGCTACCATTTCTGAATATCAGTATGACTTATCAGTATGAGTTACGCGTCTACGGCTTATACCGTATTTTGCAGCTTCATTTGTTTTGGTATTTTTACAGAATTTCAATTTCTAAAATATCGTTATAAAAAAATGTGACGGTTTTTTTTCTCTCTCCGGAAAATTGGCATTTTGTAGCTACAAGGTTTGCGAACAACAGCGACGGTATGTTCATATGAAATATAAAATGATCATTTTTAATTTCAAAATTGAAGCGCATGTTGATATGTTTTATGTTATCCTGATGAAAACCATTTTTGAAAAAAACAAACATGACCCTGCATCAGTCTGAGATATAAAAGCATAATAGTATGGACTTCGGAATTTAATGTTGGGTTTGTGTGAACATTTGGACCCAGACTGCTTCTGTGAGGCAAACTTGCTTGCCTAGTGGCTAAGATACAAACCACCCTGGTCGAACTATCAGTTTTAATTACATGTAGGTTCTAGCAGAACAAATTTACATCATCTAAGAAATAGTTCCAAAATACGTACCCATTTCAATACAGTTGAGAATTACACATCATCAGAATGTGCAAGCTTCCATTTAAGGTTAGAAATGCAATATGGTTTTAGATGCAGTAGGGTATAGCAATATGTAATCGGTTAATCTTTTTAGTCAATCTGTTCTTCAGAAAATAAAGATTCAAAAGAAGGTTTGTGTTGTTTTTGATATTCAATCCTGGTTATAATCCTAAGGAAGTTTATATCTTATGCCTATAACACATTGTGTTTTTCCAATTCTATTAGTTCACAATTTTTTCTATCCTAACACATTCAGGAGTAACTTTTGTGACCTGAGAGTATGAAATGGTACAAAAAACACACACATCTTAATACCATTTGTAGTTATAATATACATTAACAAAAACATACTAATGTCAATGCTCATTTATTGTACTGCAACAAAGTATATAGGTTGAAAATAACAGACATAGAGAATAATAGGTTAGTGTTGATTTAGGTCAGGTTTATCCTGCGAGGCTTGGAAACAAAAAGCACAAGCCTTGGCGAGTGCTTTTTTGTTTCGTGCCGAGCAGGATAAGACCTGATCTATAATCAACACTAATCTATTATTCTAGTTATCCCACTTTTTATTCAGTAAACCTTTATATTTAAACAAACTTGGATATTTTCGCTTGATTTAGGACGTCATTTTGTCGAACATGACGTCATGACGTGCAGTTGATTATAGCAGAAATTTAATCAACAGGGCTTTAATCAACCAAATTCGCTGTAAAAGTGGATAAAACTAGTAACACAAATTTGAAACACTGGTTTGCGCTACCCTGAGTTACAAATATGCAATCCATCATTTTTCATGGAAATCATCCTAACATAAAGCATCGGTTGTTTACAATTTATGAATACCCCACAAATGTTGTAACTCCTTACAAGGTATAATTTAAGCCACATTCTGGAAAAACTAAGCTTAGATGCATGTACATAAAGTGTTGTCCCAGATTAACTGATGAAGTCCGCTAATCAGGGACAACACTTCTGCTTTTATTGATTTTTTTGCTTACAGGAAGTCTCTCTCCTTACAAAATCTGGTGTAGGTGGAAAGTGTCATCCCTGATTAGCCTGTGCAGAATACAAAGGATAATCTGGAAGGACACTACACAAATGCATTAATCCCAGATTGCCCAGAATACTACTACAAATAATATTATCAACGTACAATACATATCGGTTGGTTGTTGCTTGAATATTACGTAGCAATCAATTGGGAAGTTTCTTTTAATGTCATGGTTTGACGAATGAAAAATGTAATAGGTTTGTTAAATAAATTTACTTATTATTATGCCCAACCCTTCGAAGAAGAGGGGGTAAATTGTTTTGCACATTACTCGGTCGGGATCGTGGAAAGCAAGCCGTCCACCATATGGGTTTTCGGATGATAACTCAAGATCCGTGACCTCCTAGAATAAATGAAAACGTCATAGTGTACATTGATCCATGACTCGCAGATGGAGACCCCTATTGATTTCAGGTCACGAGGTCAAGAGTCAGACGGTGACTCGGCAGCAGTAAAATGGTTTTCCGGATGATAACTCAAGAACGCTTACGCCTAAGATCAGGAAAACTTCATAGGTACATTGATCAATGACTCGCATATGACCCCTATTGAAATTTTCAGGTCCACTAGGTGAAAGGTTCAAGGTCACGGGTGACTCGAACAGTAAAATGGTTCCGGATGATAACTCAAGAACGCTTACGCCTAGGATCATGAAACTTCATAGGTACATTGATCATGACTCGCAGATGACCCCTATTGAGTTTCAGGTCACTAGGTCAAAGGTCAAGGACACGGTGACTCAAAACCAGTAAAATGGTTTCCGGATGATAACTCAAGAATCCCTAGGCCTAGGATCATGAAAACTTATAGGTACATTGATCATGACTCGCAGATGAACCCTATTGCTTTTCAGGTCAAAGGTTCACAGGTGACTCGACACAGTAAAATTGTTTCCGGATGATACCTCAAGAAGCTTACGCCTAGGATCATGAAACTTCATAGGTACATTGATCATGACTGGCAGATGACCCGATATTGATTTTCAGGTCACTAGGTCAAGGGCACAGTGACAAAAAACATATTCACACAATGGCTGCCACTACAACTGACAGCCCATATGGGGGGGGCATGCATGTTTTATTTTTAAGTATGATGAGATTGTTGACCTCATCATAATCTTGTCCTTAAGTGCCTGCTATACAATCAGTTGACTGGATCTGATGACATTGCACAAGGGGTCACAGTCAAATGTGTCGAACTCGTCATAATCTCGTCCTTTAAGTGCCTGCTATACAATCCGCTGAATGATCTGATGACATTGCACAAGGGTCACAGTCCAATGACCTTTGCTGGAGCCAATCCAATTGTGCCTATTAAATTGTGGTATATAAAGCATAATAAGCTATGAACAGACTAAAGTGACTGTTGGTTTGTTTCATCACACAAATTGGTTGTTGTTTTTTTTCTTTAAACTTGAAAATTAACCAGAGATAAATTCAAGATGTTCAATTAGAAATAAAGAGCAATGTCATACAATGCACGCAGGGACTAAAAATTTATGTGTTGAAGGTCACTTGAATTTGAACTGTCATACAAAGTCTTCAGATTCTAAGAATGCTGTATCTGATTTAAATGACAGCGGTCAGATAATAGAACAAAGATCTAATTTTACAGTAATGTTTTGAAAAAAAGTAATTAAAGATTATGTGTTTACTGTTAATTGTTATCCAATGCCATTTATGTTATGCTAAAAAGTGAAGTAAAAGACATATTTTATATTTTATTTAAATTGGTGGAATATAGTAAACATTCTAGTGAGATTTTATGTAATTGGTTTATAATAGTAAATGAAACCACAATCAACAATGGGCTCAAAACGGTGAAATCATGTTAATATTTTGATGTTTCTTTGAGCACTCTTGTATAGTGAATAAAACATTATACATTTATAGTAATAAAAATATACTCCTGTTTATCATATGACAAATTATCTGAATTACAACAATTGCTTAATAAGTTATAAATGTATACCAGTGTTCTTAAATTGTCTTGGCTAGTAAAACATAAATTATTTAACTCCTTAAAAGTTGTATTGAAGATATCATACTTTTAATTAAAATGTAGTGCTAGTTCTTTGACCACCAAGTCCCATATCTTTCTTTCATATTTTATGAGTAGTTACTTTTCGTCAACATCATATATAATTAAGATTTGAAAAGCAAGCAAAATATTTCACATTAAAGCAATTTTCATAATATAGATATAACCCTGTTGGTGCAATATAAGACATGTAGATTAATTAGTATATTTTTTACATAAAACAATAACAACAATAAACATAAACAACAACAAATAAATATAAACACAAACAGCCGCAGGTCAATCTCAATGCAAACTTGCAAGCAAAGTGAGTGTTTTTGAATATAGGTGCATGTAGGGATAGGGGTGTAATTGTGGGCTATAACAAACACCTAGAAATTGTTGTTCCAATTGCAGAGTCTATAATACAGATAAATTCAATCTCAATTCTCAAACATTGAATGAGATTCTGTTACTTATACTAATGCATTTATTGCCAAGAATTTGAGAAATTTGAAATCAAAACATATATGATAAATGTTTCATGACTTATCATTTGTATTTCATATCTTAAACATGACTTTTTTATGATTTGAAATAAATAAAATAGACAGTCCTCAAAAAGTCCCATAACAAACATCAGAAATATGATCATGAGTTTATGTTTCTGTATAGTCAAACCTATATCAAAGTGCCTACAATATTAATGAAATGTCTATGATTGTGGCTAATTAATGAAGGCAAAGTAAAACACATCAGCCTATTAAACATCTCTTGACTGGTATCTTCAATATGTAAACAATAAATCTACATGCCTAAGCGGGTCATTTCTATGTATTTTTTTTTCTTTGTCTTCTGTACAAGACAAAATAATTGTCATAATTGTTCTTTAAACTTATTGATATATATATTTAAAATCATACTTTCACTGTTAAAATTTAGAAAAATTCTTCAAAGAGTGACATTGTTAACCCAAACTTGTAGAATTTATCAGAACATGTTGTTTGCCATTATTTTTGCAAGACAAAATTATTTTGCATTAATTATGTGTTAAAAAAGTACAACTTTTAACTTTCCACAAGCAATGTTAGTTTAATTCCTTAATATAAAAAAATATTTAAGTGAACAAGAACAAACCAACTAATTTTACTCACTAATTCTCCAACAACAACACTGAAGCCCCTCATAGGTCATGGCCCTTATTCACCAACCCATGCTTAGACTTAAGAATAAAGAATAAGCTAAGAACCAAGACAAATATATCCAGTGTTTGAATATAACAGGCTAAAAATGTTGTGCATAAAAAATGATGTAGATAGAGGTGGTGAATGCAAAGTTTGACTAACAATTACAGTAGTTCTTGAATATAAAGAATATTGTTTATTCTAAGACTTAAGTGGTGGGTGGATAGGGGACCAGATGTACAGATATGTGCCTGCCACTCTTTTATCTCTACAAGCATTACCCCTAAAAACACTGTACTGGGCCATGACGTCCCAACAAAACACATAGGGATTCATATTTGATAAGCCTGCCATACTTTCACATATACCTCAACAATATTGCACAGCAAGCCAATTAATGATGCCTCGTTCTGGGAAAAATGGGCTTAATCCATGTGTGTAAGTGTTGCTCCATATTAGCCTGTGCAGTCTGCATAAGCTAATCAGGGAAGATACTTTCAGCCTTGACTGAATTTTTGTTTAAAAAAGACTTCCTTTAAACAAAAAACTAAAAAAGAGCGGAAAGTGTCATTCCAAATAAGCCTTTGTGTATTGCACAGGCTAATCTGGGATGACATTTTACACACATATATTATGCCAAATTTTCTCAGAACTAGGCTTAATATAGCAACAATCAGTTCACAACAATATGATATTACGCAGTCAATAATTATTCATTCCTTTCATGATGGCATTCTTACATATAGCAACTTATTTCAATGACCATACATACTTTTAAGAAAACTTTCATCAACCAGAATATTATTTTATTTTCTATACCAATAGTTTTGATGACACAGAATACATTTACATATAATTCTTTCAACTTATTCGGTTAATGCTGTATTTCAGACAAGTATAAGACATGTTTTACTGTACTCACCTTCTTAATGGCAAATATTGTTATCTCAGACAATCAGCCCATTTAAACATTTGTAAATCCACATAAAATATTGCGCTCCAGATACGTTTTGTTCAACAAGGTAAATGTTCATTCTTGCCGGATAATAAATGGTAAATGAACACTAAGTTAAACCATGCATTGAATAACAAAATTAAAGCCACTTTCAAATTAATTGGTTCGAAAAAGCAGACAAATAAATATAACTGATAATGCTAAGTAATGCATTTTAAAAATCCAAATTAGAAATCTTAACACACATGTAGTTGCACTTTTTGGCATAAGAAATATTGTATGGATCTATTTTTATTTTGTATGTGTATGCTGCAAGCTGAAAGTGTTGTACATGAAATTTATTTTTGTCAGCATCTTTCAGCGCATAATTTACAAAAATGCAAGACTTATCTGGTTTTCTCTAACATACAATATGAATATTTCAAAGTATTTTTAACACAAAAAAAACAAAATTTCTATTTTACAAAGTTAACACAAATCACAATCCTCCATTTCATTCTACATCTCTCTGTAGGGCAATATGTACAGAAACACAGGTTTCGACACATTCTGGTAACAAAGAAACAACCAATGCCATACAACTGATGTCATGCAAAAATGGGTCTCATTCAATATGCAGCATAGTGTCCAACCAAAATGCACATCTGCACAGTCTGGCCTGGAGCGACCCTGTCTGCTATAAAGTAGCACAAGTTATCGTGGTCTCAAAAGCTGACAGAGAAGCTCCTGACCAGACAGGTTGATTGCACTGGCTGGTGTGAAGCTTCAAATGCTGCATGTGGCATAAGACCCATTTTTGCATGACATGGCTCATGCATATCTTATTACAAATTAGCATAAAAGCCACTTTTGGTTAGCATGTGTTAGTAGAGATGTGATATTGATCCAGGTACTTTTTCATCTTAAATCCAGGGGTTTGATTAATGCTTTCAATATGGGTATACATCCCCATTATTGTTATGTATACCCTGTTATTATATCATAAATATTTAACAACACTGTCTACTTTTATAAGCCTTATTAAAAATAACATAAATTTTCTCCTACTTTGAGAAATAATCATCAAATATAAAAACTGAGAAACTCTTGCTATCCCATTTTACTTTGAAATATAAAAATTCTTCATAGAATGGCTTTATACCAAAAATACACTTAAAAGACATTTACGATAAATTATTCCAACAATATTCTCAGGCTATTTATCCCCTCTCTCCCCATTCATGTATCTCCGTCCGTCTGTCTGGTTGGTTGGGTGGTTGTCATGGTGCCATAGGACTGTGCCAGAGTGCTTGAGGCAGACTGCACAACAGATGTACCCTGGGGCTCTGTCAAACACTCGCCACAAATTGCTGTAAGCAAAACGTAAAAAAACACAATATATTATCTATTATACATATGATTACATGCACTTGTTTTAATCATAATACATAAGACACTTCTTGCTTACATTTTTTACAAATTCATGTTCTAAGCTCCACTTAAGATTTGATTGTTAATTTTCATTAACCTCCACACAGAGATGAAAGCAATATCAAAAGGCTGTGAAATCATAGCCATTCACAAATGATGGTAAAATAGATGTTTTAGTTAGTATGAATGGCAATAATATTTTGTGTTTTGTTTTGTGAATATGTTATGGCAAATTGTATGAGTAATTTCCCTAGGCGAGAAATTGGATTCATAAAGATTCACTTTTTTAGGTTAAGTACAATAATCATACTTTAATTCCTACTTGATTACAAAAAATCTCTCTAGCAATTGAATGGAAAAACTTTATTAATGGAATACTTTTAAGGCAACACATACAGCTTTTTATGATGTTTTCTATAAATATATTACCTGATTGGAATCTTCCCTCTTGTTTGAGAGACCTGTCTGTTCTCCAAGTTGCTGGAAAGATGGATAAAAACTTGAAAATCTAACACGACTCATACTTACAAAGGTTACTTTCAACTATAACATGTCATGCAGGTTTAATAAGTGTACAATTTTAATAATATACAGAGGATATATCTAAGGAAAATACACTATAAACAGCTACTAAATCAAGTGCTAGGGTAATGGTTATGATTCATAAGTATGGTGAAGCATTCCCTTTTCAAAATGAATTAAATCTATATACCTCCACACATTCTACATGAATGTTGGAAGTCGAGAGCAAAAATGTTATCTCTATGGAATGTTTCAATGTCAGATGAAACAGTCTCACACTCAATCCATGACATACCTATATGACTAGCGCTATGCGAAAGTGGGACTTATATCAAGCGTGGTCAGTGTGGCTCCTGACCTCATCAAATTCACCCCCCCCCTCTACTGCAAGGTCAATCTTCCTAGGTTTTTCACTATTTATTTTTTGTAATGAACCGCCTCATACGTTGGGACTGCAATTTGAACTAATTTTTGGGAGAAGAAAATCTCAACTTTTGACTGAGTTTATAGGGTGTATTATCAATAAAGCCATTTATTTCATATTTTGTTCAGCTTTGCCTTTTTTTTACTACAATCCTCAACATAATATGCTTATAGCAGCTAAGCACTAACTACAAACCATAAGCAGATTTAAAGGGAACATATATAGGTTAACACATTTAAAATATAGAAGCATCATTTGGCCTAATTAAAAATTATAATAAATAATTCTAAAACAAGAGATGTGTTTGTCAGAACACAACGCCCCCTACTGTGCCGCTTTAATTAAACTTTTTTTTATTATATCCCCATGGAATATATCATTTGGCAGGTACAGATCCATTTCACTAGAGAAGTAAAATTTATATTACCGTACTTCCCTTGTGAAAATGATCTGTACATTCCAAATGATAAATATAAATTATCTCCCTTTAAAGCTTGTTACTTCCCTTGGATTTGTTTTTTGATCTTTGATCTTGAAGGATGACCATGACCTTTCACCACTCAAAATGTGCAGCTCCATGAGATACACATGCATGCCAAATATCAAGTTGCTATGTTGAATATTGCAAAAGTTATGGCCAATGCTACAGTTTTTGGACGGACACACAGACTGACAGACAGACGGACTGACAGTTCAACTGCTATATGCCACCCTACCGGGGCCATAAAAATATCCATATTACCCAACCTGCGAAATAGTCCATTTTGCATTGCAAAATACACATAACACAGTTGAACTGTATGACAAGGAGGGATAACAATGAAGAAGTATGCATGCTAAGGCTCTCTCCCATGTAGAAAATAATTTGTTTTTCCTGCATTACTAACTATAAATGTTACTGTTCATTAAAAAATATTTATGTTAGCATTGTTTAACCCTTTCTCACTCAGAAGCAAAGTGAAAAGGGCTATGTGCAAACAGCATAAAACCAGACCAGCCTGCAAGTAACTCGCAGTCTGTTACGGTTTTATGCTGTTTGCTGCTCATCAGTATCTATGGGTTGGAAATAAAGCCTATAAAATGTTAATCTAGTAATAAAAGTCTTTAATTAAATTTAACTTTTTGAGGGACAACAAAATGCGTCAAAATACATATCTAAGTGGTAATTGTTAAGGTCCCACTGCGTCAGAGGAATATCACAGGTGAGCTGCACGATTTTGAGTTTAGCAAGACAAACCCAAGCATTTCATGAAAATGTGTACAGTATGGTTGGCGCCCCATCACCTCAAGATGGATGCATGTTCGTTAATTCTAAATACTACTCGTGTGGGTCTGTGTATGATATGTTTGACCTGGATGTATCTGGCATCAGATGCATGGCGGTTGCAAAGCCTTTACACAAAAATTCTGCGAGTGTTAAACATTCCTAAGGTTGTCAGTTTGACCATTGCTTTAAATTAGATTCATATGGTGTCAGTAATGCATATCAATATTCTATTGGTACATTAAATGTCATGTTTTGTGAGGAACTAGTCAACGAGCCACCACATAGATACTGAGTTACTGTAATTACAAACACCCTATTTTTAGCCAAAATAATTATTTTTCGTGACTATATTTTCGGACAAACAGATTTTCGTCCATAGTTAATGACTCCAATTTTTCGGACATTATATTTTACAGCGCTAGTTTACTAGATTTCCTGTTTTCGCGTATATGGGACCCTTCGATCATGAAGTTTTACAACTCGATTGGTTAACGTAATAAAACCTGGCATAGAATGCCCTGAGGGAAATGGAAAATTACAATTGCGTTATTGGGTAGATTTCCATGTATACCTGTAAAATAAACAATGGTTTCACCCAACAACCTTTGAAATGATATCGTATTCAGGAAGCAGTATGGTTGTTTTTTATGACGTTTTATATACCATTTCAGGTAAGTGATTGCAAATAGGTGAAGTTGTACTTTATTTAAAGCAGGGAAAGGAGAGTACAACAGAATAAAATTATTGCACATTTATTAATTGTTTTTATTTTATACGAATAACTGACAAACAACCATAACACGTATGTCTCTAAATTTTCGGACACTCGTAATTTTTTAATGTTTTTCGTATCTAAATTTTCGGACAAAAAAAAAATAATTATTTTTCAGTGTCCGAAAACTAAGAATAATTACGGTACATGTAAACACTATTGCTGGTAGCTCTTACAAGCAAGGGTATCCCCTGGCCCAATTATTGTGTTGCGCATGTACAAACCTGTGTGACTGCTATGTTGGTTTGGTTATGGTGGGCAGGCTGTCCCACCAGATTTAAATATAAATTAGATTACAACTTACATCAATCAAATGACACTGTATTCACTATTAATGAGTTTTATGATATATATAATATTATGTAATAAAATCCGTTCTTTTTTAAATGCAACATTTTGCTTATTTTTTGTTATGAACACTTTTCTTTACATCCATATTAATTTGTAAAGCTGGAGAAAAGTTTTGAGCACTATTTGTGACAATATTTTCGAAATTTTGATTGTATTTAAGGCCATTTTAGAACATTTTAGGCGCTTGAAAGTCAACTTTTCAGCCAAGATGCGCCTTTTAAAAAAAATCAAAGAAAAAGAGGTATTACTTTTAACAATACCTGGTATCTATTAGGGTTAAATGGAGTGATTGACTGGAAGCATCCAAAGCACACTTTCCCGAAGAACACAACCAGAATGATAAACAGGATTGCATCAGAAAATATGGATATGGGTTGATCCGTGCCTGAAAAAGGTAACAAAATAGTGTTGTTTGGTTTTTTATGCCATTAACATAAATTTGTATATAAAGTAAATATAAAGGTAAACAACAATAAGTCAGCAACTCTTTTTACCAATATTTGAAATTTAAACTCATGCCCATAAAGTAAAAAATATAAGATAAGTATAAAATGTAAATCAATGCAAAAAATCAAATATTTATTCGTTCCTTAGGTTTACAGTAAACTTAATATTAAATGAAGTCATACAATTTGAACTATCAAACTATAAGTGACTCATCTAGCAAGGTAATTTATTAATTGCAGTTTTTTTGTTTTGTTTTTAAATCAGCTGCCAGATAAGTGAACATATTTCTGTAATGAGGCAAGTTCACACAACGCCATAGAAGCATAATTAATATCTAAAATAACGTTCTCTATACTTACTTCCTCTTATAACAGAGAAGAACACAAAGTTGAACTGCAGAAAGATGACAGCAATGATGACGTAGTTGACAGCAGTTGAGTGGATGTTGGGGCTGATTTTTGATGGCTTGTAGGCGAAGTACAGGTTGTATCGGTCCACAAGGTGCTTGAAGACCATGTACACCAGGCCTGGCCATACATACATACATAGAGGAGATTAACCCTTAATACTATGATACATATTTTGACATGTTTGTAGTCCCTTAGAAAGATAAATTTCATTAAAGACCTTCCTTACTAGATTCATGCTCTTGCACATAGCCATTTTCACTTTGCCTCTGAGTCAGTGGGAAAGGGTTAAGTGAGAAATAGATTAACATGATGTTTATTGTGATGTTAATTATGCTAGGCTTCAACAGAACACATTAATACAGAGCAGCTACTGTGAGTGAGAGTTGGATAAAGCTAATGTTTATCATGCTAGATTTATATAGAACGCATTTATAACAAAATTCTGCAAGTTTTGGATAAAAATTATGTTTATCATGCTAGCTTGCAATAGAACATATTAACATAGATCACTGAGTAAGCATTTTATAAATAAAGATTATATATTCATTATGCTAGGTTTCAAATAAACACATCATACAGATTACTGAGTAAGTATTGGATAAATATGATGTTTATTATGCTAGATATAACATATTGATACAGATCATTCAATAAAAGTTGGGAAAAGATTATGTTTTCTAAGCAAGTTTCCAATACAACACACTTATACAGAATAGAAATTTGCATGTGTACAAAGTGTCATTTAAGATTATAAGGGATGACAGGTTCTGCCTAAACAAGATTTTCGCAAATGCTTCCTTTAAATGAAAAAATACCATAAAATCGGAAAAAGTGGTCTCTTATAAGCCTGTGCAGACAGCACAGGGTAATCTGGGACAACATTTAACTTACATGCATTAAACCCAGTTTTCCCACAGTGAGGCTCAAATATATATTTCCTTTGTTCCTACTCACCGAATGGAGTTATAAGGGGACAGGAGACGCTGTAGGACATGATGATGGCAAACAACGATAGAAACCAGGCGTACTGTACACCGTACTGGAACTCCCAGATCACGTGCTGCAATACAAGAAAATAGGTAGTGCAGGGCTTATTATGTCATTCAATTAAGAACAAAATTGATACAAATAAGCTAATTTGGCTGAAGAAATTTCCGTTTGCCGGCACGTTTTGCTTCATAATCATTCATAAAATACCTCTTTTTTATATAAAATCCAGACATATAAAGGAGACAACTTGTTCTGTCCTGGAAATGAACTTGATAGTCTCTTGATAAATCTAAGGCTTTTGATGTAATTGAGGTAAAATAGTGTTTTTTTAACATTCTGTATTCAAGGGGGTGATGAAAAGTAATAACATAATATTACATGTACTTGGATGAAAGACTGGAAAAGTAGGAATAGTAAAAAATAACATAATTGTTTAAAAAATATATACGCTGTATAGGATATCCCAGATCACTTAATGGCAATATAGAGAAAACAAGCATGACATAATAAAGAAATTACCGTATATGTGCGCTTATAAGACGCCCTCGCTTATAAGACGCACCCCGACTTTGGACTTTTTATGGGTGGATTTCAGACTGACCCGCGCGTAAGATGCGGTCAAATTTTGCCGTATTCATCAGCCGGAAAATGGCCGAAAAATGGCAGAATGTTAAAGAAAATCATTAATTAGTAAAACATTGAGAATTTTTCAAACTCGCGCTGCATACAATTAGTAATTCACGTAAGTCTGAAAAATAAAAAAATCAAACAACAAAGTAAATAATATTTGTTTATTTTATGATATATTAGTGGGTTTTAATTTATTTTCAAGTATTATTCATGCAATAAAAATAATTATCAAATTGACAAAATTTCTAACAATTGCGTATTAATCATTTGCCCTAACAATTGCAAACATATTACGTTCGTAATATCAATGCACAAGCAAAATTGATCGTGTCAGTCATCTTAATTGTATTGTTTGACAGGTATTGAAATCTAATAGGCAGATATTTTGAAAGCGTTTAGTTTTATTACCTAGATTATGCAAATTTTACACCCATTGTCTATCAACAATAGGTAACGCCTACTTTCATAAAATTAGCCAATCGCGTGATAGACTCCGAAGCGCAGATCGAAATCACGTGTCAAGAAGAAAGCCATATGCGGATAATTGCATGCGGTCGCTCTTTGCTTCCGTCGTTGTTGGCCCCTAATAAATAATGTGTCATCGGCATTAGTGGGTCGTCTGAATAAACGTGTTTATTTAACAATTGACAGTTGCAAACTGGTAACTTATTTCAGAGGATACCCTAATTGTCAATTATGTCTTAATTGAAAATTAACGACGTGGAACAAAGACGATCAGGTGATACAAACTTGTCAAATAGCATTTGTAATCGGCAGCGTGTTTATTAAACAATTGACAGTTTCAAACTGAGAATTGATTTGCTGTTGTTTTAAGCATGTTGGCATCGTGTTGCCGCTTACACACGTATACTATAATGGCCAATTTATATGGCATTTAACGACGTCGCGCGCAGACAATCAGGTGATAAAAACTTTTCAAGAATAATCTCGGACAATATACCGTCTTACGCCCCAAAAATAACAAAATTCAAATTAAAAATAATAGACAACAAAATCAGTAACAATACATTTTATTACAAATAAATCGGTAACTGAACATAGCGTTCCGATACACGGTACGGGCCAATACAGACTTTAGAGAAAATGCAAATGGCTGCCGCGATGATTCAAAACAACTGACAAGTGTCCAACTTGGCTAGCATAAGCCCAGTAAACTCGATATTTTGAAATTTTGTGTTTATTTTCACCAGTATCTCGCTTATAAGACGCGACCCCAACTGTAACATATTAATTTTAGTCTCAAAAATGCGTCTTATAAGCGCACGCTACGGTAAGCAGCTAAACTTTGTTTATATCATGGTGGTCGTTATGATACCCGGTAAACTTTCTTGATATAATTCATTAGACAGTGCTGGTACTTAGGTGAGAAAAGTCATAGAAATAATTTTGGCCATGCTCTGTGAAAAGGGGGTTTAATGCATAAGCGTATGTGTGGTCCCCGATAAGCCCGTGCAGTCTGCACAGGCTAATCAGGGACGACACTTTCTGCTTTTATGGTATTTTTTGTTTGCAGAAAGTCTCTTCTTAGCAAAAATCCAGTTATGGCGGAAAGTATCGTCCAACACTTTATGCACATGCATTAAACCCCCTTTTCAAAGAGCGCAGCTTATTTCATAAAAGACACCCACACAAGCTATGTGGCAGGGCAGAAATATAAACTTAAACCACTGATTGACACAGGTTGGGTAATTGCTAATTGACTTTTTACAAACTTTGAGTTAAACAAGAACAAGAAAAAACACTTCTGATATTGAATATGTACCCACTACCCATATTGTAATGGTAGCCATAAAATGTCCTAAATATATAAATAGGTAATCAGAGGTGGTTAATGTTAGGTTTGACTCAAAATTGATGGAACTCTTGAAAATCTCTTTTAAAGAATATTCATTTTTCTTAGTCTTAAGGCCAAGTAATGTTTGGAAAAAACGGGACCAGGGCTTACCTTTCTGACAGAGGTCCGCTCAGCGGAAGATCTTGCAGTGAGGATCTTCAGGCCATACATGAAGAGTTCCGAGAATCGAAGTAGTTCCAGGGCCGTACCAATAAACGCAGACGTGATCACGTAGTTGATGAAGAACGCGCCGTTACCAGAAAGGAAGATGCAGCTGCAGAGGACAATTATAGGGTGCCATAAGAAATAATATTGAACCTTGCCCTGAGAAAGGATTTTACAGAATTAAGTGTAATAACAGATTAGCCTGTGCAGTTCACTAAAGCTTATCAGGGATAACACAATCCACCTTAACTGGATTAAACCTAATTTTTCCAGAGCGAGGTTACATTACAGAAATCGAAACTTCAATGAGAGCAATGTTGGCATTACAGTGACCAGCCCTCTTGTATATGAGTCGCGTTCTGAGAAAACTGGGCATAATGCATGTGCGTTAAGTGTCGTCCCAGATTAGCCTGTGCAGTCTGTATAATACATCATAAGTCAATATTTAAAATGTGCGTTCCATATACAGAAACAAAGTGACCAGTAAATACATACCCCCAGTTTATGTTCTTCCCGTGGTCCTTTAGGAAAAAATTAAACAATGCACTGGCACTGAAACATACAAATTATTATCTAACAGGAGAACCAACAACATAAACTTAAAAAAATACAACAGGGTTTTCCACCTTGGCCCAAACACCCAGATGACTCAATAATTGGTACAGACATAGGAGAGTTTGTGATACAGACTAGGTCCATTTCAAGAGACGAACCTTGGTCTTTAATTATGAAACGTGACGCACTTTTTAAACTGCAGCCTGAATTGAAGATCTAATGTGAAAGATGAATTACAAAGAAAGCCTTGAGTGGGGGATCAAACCTTCTGTCCCGGATATTTTTTTGCAATTATACCACAAACTCACCCCAGGTTTCTCATTCAACACTCAATATGTGTTCTGCACAATCATACAGGCTTTTATTTCTTGTACTATAAACGTTACCTTGTCAGGCCCAGTGAAGGTAGGATGAGAATCATCAGGAGCAGGAATACAAAAGTCTTCTGCATCACCGCATGATGTTCGGAACTCCTAAGTTGGAGAACAATTCTTTAAATGGTGAGAATTCAGCTTGATAAAACATAATATATTCAAACGCTTTTTTGTAAGGAACACATTTGTCCAACAATAATACATATCAGCTGTTTGATAAAAATTGAGCATAAGGACATATCTGGGCAGGTGTTCACCAACTCATTCTTAGATTTAAGAATAAAGAATAGTCTTGGACACAATAAACATGCTTGCATATATACTGGCTTAATATGGTGATTTTACCATGAACACCATTTTCTGTATGAAGAATTACCAGGTATACAATTTTATATGTGTTAACTGCCAAGCTAGACTTCACTTTAAAAAATATTCTTATTTTTAGACTTTAGTCTAAGAATAAGTTGATGTCTTGATGAATACATGTCCCTAACAGTATTTCTCCAGCTATGCCTCTGGATCTGTACACGCTGGTCAGGAGTCTTAATGTCCTCTTATGAGACAATGAAACCTTGCATGACTTCACATCAGACAGGGTAACTCGAATGAGACTGTGCAAATGAGAAGGCCAGTCTGCAGCTATGCAGCCAGCATTTTGCGTAAAACCCATTTTTCGCTTGACAACGCTTAATTATCCCACAAAGAACTGGTACTTTCCATTAATTGCAAAAATGTTACAGGGCCAACAACTGTGATGCATATAAATAGGGGTCATGATTGAAAACCTCTTAAACAACTGGATGCTTATTTGTATGTTTAATATACAGTGGAATCCTCGTGATTATGCGAAAAGTACGAAAAATGCTCATACATTTTAAAAAGATGCAATTATAAGAATGAAGTTTCATGATCCTAGGCGTAAGCATTATTGAGTTATCATCCGGAAACCATTTTACTATTTCGAGTCACTGTGACCTTGACCTTTGACCTAGTGACCTGAAAATGTATAGGGGTCATCTGCCAGTCATGATCAATGTACCTATTAAGTTTCATGATCTTAGGCCTAAGCGTTCTTGAGTTATCATCCTGAAACCATCTGGTGGACAGACCGACCGACGGACGGACAGACCGACCGACCAACCGACATGTGCAAAACAATATACCCCCTCTTCTTCGAAGGGGGCATAAAAAGATGATAATGCAAATAATTGTGGTGATCTGCAACTAATTTGTTTAATTGTGATTGAACAGTATATTAAGAACAAATCAAAATTGAGGAAGAAGTAACGATGTTTGAAGTTCACCTCACCTTAAGCAAACATTTAATATAATGCATGTTTTAAAATTACCCTGAACATATTTTTCTTTCAGATGCAACAGTTACCAGTAACTTAAACATGAGCAAATTATAAAAGTTAATGAATACTTTAAAGGGACCATCAACCACAAACAAGGAAAAAAGAAAAGTTCTAAATACCGTATTTTTTTACAATTACCGGTATTAGTTTATATGGATTAAAATATCTAGACTGGTATATTACATTACTTGAAAAAAGTTGAAAAAAGTTCATATTTTCAGTAATAAAGTTTTGCAATGTGAAATCGAAAGTACAGGGTGATCCATAATATCTGATAGCATTTTGGGGTCATGTAATTTCTACATATATCACATGATTTTGAATATCAACACATTGACAAAAACTAGACATGTCCAAGTTTTCATGAGCTTAAAATTGTGCATATTAAGCAAGAAATGACAATGACACTCACCGACCAAGATTTACCTGTAATTTTCTGATGACACAAACTTATGACGATTCCCTTTACAGGGGTATGTAACCCTTAGTAATTATATCAGCCAGAAATTATTCATTTATTATCAAAACAGTATCATATATTATGGATCACCCTGTACATCGTGAAAAAAGGTGACATAACGATATACACACAATAAATAACGCAAGTAGATAGATCATTTTATATATAAAATATATACAATTCACTTCGCATGCACAATTTGCATTCCTAGGTTCACCATGTGACGATGATGATCAATCTACTTGTGTTATTTACAGCTAACTGGTAGTTACCTGGTATCTGTACCCAGTAAAATTTTATACTGAATATACTGAAAATATGAAAACTGAACAACTTTTCAAGTACATTTGTAATGAAATATACTAGTTGTGATATTTTAATCAATATAAACTTATAATTGTAAAATATACGGTATTTTAGAACTTTTCTTTTTTGTCATTTGTGGTTGACGGCCCATTTAAAACAGTAACATGTATGTTCTCTTCAAAAATGAAAGTCCATTTATGGCCATTTATATCTGTGGCATAAGCTGCAATATCGGGTTTCTTTTTGTGAATTTATATTTTATTTGTATCATATTTGAATTTGTATTTACTTATTCTCTATAAAAGCATGTGGTTAAGAAATAAATACATTAAAATAAGCATTTATTAATTTATCATAAGGCGGGGCCTGTCTTGTCATACCTGACTTGTCGTTTGTCAAACAAACAGGTTGTAATACCTCACTTTCCAAAGTCATTTGGGTCCCATTCTTTAAGTTCTGTTTAAAGGAATACATAGTGCAATACATGTAGACTGAATCAGAATGCTGTATCAAGGTAACATTTCTTCACTCACCTTGTCCAGTGTCCCACAAACATGTCAGCAAAGGCCACCACACTTGGCAGCAGGGCAGTGAAGGTCCACAAGAGAAGGGTGGGCAAAAACTGGATCAGCACGGCACTCTACAAGAGAAATGAGCCTTGCTCTGTGAAAAGGCAGTTTAATGCATGTGCGTAAAGTGTCGTCACAGATTGGCCTGTGCAGTCCACACAGTGAGATAAAAACAAAATACTACTAGACTCGTACCCCAGTTTTTTCAATGTACTCCTTGTAGTTGAGTTTATCAAGGTTGTTGAGAACGATGGCCGGAGTGGTGAAGAAGAAGAGCAGGATGATGACGAGGAAGTTGATGAGGACGGTCTTCACCCACAGGCGCCAGCCGTACTGTGTCAGCTTGTCCCTGCAGGACACAGGAAGCAAATTAAGTTTGTTAGTTTAGTTGAATTCATTCGCTTTTTTAATGGTAACACACAGGTCATTTCCTCCTTCACTTGACATAGTCACCCAGTAACCCCTGTTTCACCTGAGGACTTTATTCCCCCCCCCCATGACACAAACACCTAACGGTGCCATTTATGCAAACAACTTTTCATAACAATACCGCCATGGCAGTTTAAGCATTAAACAAATAAAATGGGATATGCTCAAAATGACTACTTGGTAATTATCCCCCGCCATAGGCGGAGGGATATTGTTTTGGTGTTGTCCGTCCGTCTTTCCGTCCGTCCGTCTTTCCGTCCGTCCGGCACTTTTGTGTCCGGAGCCATATCTCGAAAGTGCTCTGGCGGATTTCATTGAAACTTGGTATGAGTATATATATGGATAAAAGGATGATGCACGCCAAATGGCATTGTACACCATCTGTTAATAACGGAGTTATGGCCCTTTGTATCTTGACAAAATTCTTTTTTGTGTCAAATATAACACTTTTGTGTAAAGAAGCATATTGGCGGGGATATCAATTCAACAAATTTGTAACTGTCTTTATCCTAAGAGGACCCTAATACAATACAATACCGGTATATAATAAAATATAGTGATGACATATTGTGTATAGTTGACAATGCACTGGGGGGGTGGGGTGCTTAGCCTTTTTATTTTGCATAGAAATATATACAGGCCCAAGGACTTCAAACATTCTTCAGCTTTTTCTAAGTCTTTCTTGTAAACATTTAAAAAAACTCAAATTGGTCTTAAGAGATCAATGTAAAGATAGATAACTTTTGAAGTCGTTAGGAATTTATAAATAAGTCCAAAAGGGAGTCAATTTTAAAGTAAAAAAGAGGTAGGCTGATGTGGGGGTATCGATTAATTAACGGAAGTATCTAAGCTTTGTAAGAATTATTGATGCTAGATGAAACATGTCATTTTGGTAGACCTCAGATGGACGGAAGGACACACAAAATAAACAAACAGACAGGCCAAACCATAAATTCCTCCAAACAGCTGTAAAGGCTTAGAATATAAATACAGGATGTTTTACACATTTTATGTCCACATCCTGTGGATTTTACAAGTAAAAATTACACAGCAACTTCAGGATTAATTATTCTTAAAAATCATTACTTTTTCAACAAAAAAGGCCACAGACCAGTAAATGTTCTCAGGGGCTGGTGCGTAGGATACATCCCACTGTACAACATCCAACTCCAAGTGTATGCTAGAGGGCTGAGGATTCTGGGACGCCTTGCATGATGGCTGGAAATCATGCAGGATTCTGAAAAATGATTAAAATGTGTTTTATCATTGTAAGAGATGCCGTGTGTTCAACCAAAAATGCAAACTTAACATAGTCTCATATTCAACACCCAAATTGTTGAAGTAATTTACCCAAGGCATCACATCTCATTTCGAGAATAAGTAAACAATCATATTATTTTGCAACAAGTGATCATGCACTCAACATAGCTTTCATCTCCATTAAAAAAAGAAGATACATGTAGGTATTAACAATATATTTGATTTTAGCTCTTAGAAATTTTGTATGAAAATCAACACTATTCATATTCAAGAGCAGCATGATTAGTATATGATTATATAATTATCATGGTATATAATCAAATTAAATTTCACTTCAGCTGATACAAACAAAAAAATTCATGTGGCATATAACCAAATAGAGAATAATAGGTTAGTGTTGATTATAGATCAGGTTTATCATGCGAGGCTTAGAAAACAAAAAGCACGAGTCTTGGCGAGTGCTTTTTCGTTTTCGTGCCGAGCATGATAAACCTGATCTATAATCAACACTAATCTATTATTCTATTTATCCTACTTTTTATTTTGTAAACCTTTTTGTTTAAACAAAATTAGTTTGACTGGATAATTTGGCTGGATTTATGACGTCATTTCGTCGAAATATTGACGTCATTTCCTGCCGTTGATTATAGATGATATTTAATCAACGGGGCTTTAATCAACCGAATTCGCTGTAAAAGTGGGATAAAAGGGAAATACATATTTGGTCTTTTACAAAAAACAAATTTTTAGTTTATGCTTTAGTACATGACATGCACACTTATATGCTAAAAATGCTGAAACCTTACCCTGGAAAAAGTGTCAGTTTTAATTTAAGTTTCATTGTTACTTAATGACAGTTTTGTTGATTTATGATAATAACCATGTTTGTGAATATTCTACACACATTTTTATTAGTCAGGAAAAGTAAATTTCACTGATAGACTGATGTAATAAATATGGGAGGATAGTGTGCATGAAGGCATAGAACTGGAAAGAACTGCAAGAAATCTGCCATGGTAAATCAATCCCCAAACCCAAAGATCACCAGGATTTCCTCCATTATAATGCATCATATACATCACTGTGCATGTAGGAATGGAAATCTGGCCATGCTGATCTGCCTTATATGCCAAATTTATACATATATATTTTTCTATTTTAACATCTTTTCAGTTCACTGTGATTCTAATAACTACAAAATATCACTCATTCATGAATGTATTGGTAAAACATGTTAAGCTATGTACTGCGTAATTAAATTCAAATCATTTGCACTGGAAATGGGACCTTGAATACTTGTGCAGGCTGCAGCAATAACTTGCAAGGGAAAGAAAAATGTTGCCTTATAAATTGTTTGTTTCTCCAAATATCATGTAGTAACAGTCTATTATGTAAAGTTGGAATACAACATTAATTCTAGAATGGACTGTTTCAGCTTCATTTGCTTGGTTTTGACCATGCAAATGTCAGTGGTCATAAAAACAAAGATTAAAGGCATAAATGATATAGTTATCATTTAAAAATAGATGGACCTTTGCTCATGCACCGCATGGGCAAACCCCCTTTGCTCATACACCGCATTGGCTAACCCCCCTTTCCTCATGCATCGCATGGGCAAATCCCCTTTGCTCATGCACAGAATGGGCAAACCCCCTTTGCTCATACACATGCGGTGCATGAGCAAAGTGAGTTTGCCCATGCGATGTATGAGCAAAGGGAGCTTGCCCATACGGTGCTGAAACAGTCCATTTTATAATTAATGTTGTATTCCAACTTTATATAATAGACTGTTTAGTTTTGGTAAACAAGACCTGTAAACTCTGCAAACAAATCAATACGAATTGTAGCAAGAGCTTTCGAAAGACAGGTGCTCAACTATTCTTCCGTTTGAAAGTGTATTGTACATTTTCTGTCAGAAACCTGATATATATAATGTAAAAATCGCAAAAGACAGACACATTTTACATGCTGGACTGTACCACAAAGAGGAAAAATATGCAGGACATTTGTAAATGTAATATGATTCAATACGGTAATTGCTCCATATCGTTGTGTTGCTTGAATAGGAAAATACATACTGTTCCTTAATGACAACTATTCTGATATATTCACACAACTAAAATGTTAAATTCTTATTGAATTACACTTTTTTAATTTTAGTTTGTCATGTTTTTTTTGTATAAGCCTTTCCATTTTGGTCAAAACAAGTAGATTTATCCTTGTTCATTTTGGTCTCTTCTTTTTTCTCTTACCAAGTCCCAGTCACAGTCACAGGTCTTGGTCAGTGACTCTTTCTGAAGACCACTGACACATACATACATTTTGTGTTCAATACTAGCTGTATTAGAGATATTCATATCGAGTTTGTGCATGCAACTATTAACCTGACTGTTCTAAGTATGAAAGGAGCTGAATTCAGCAAAATTGCAGGTCAGAAATATAGGCATTGGTCAAAGACCTCAGCTTACTTCTGCAAAATTGCAAGGCTGAGATATAGGCATTGGTCAAAGACCTTAACTTAATTCTGCACAATTGCAGGTCAGAGATATAGGCATTGGTCAAAGACCTCAGTTGAATTCTGCAAAATTGCAGGTCAGAGATATAGGCATTGGTTAAAGACCTCAGCTTAATTCTGCAAAATTGCAGGTCAGAGATATAGGCATTGGTCAAAGAAATCAGCTTAATTCTGCAAAATTGCAGGTAAGAGATATAGTCATCGATTATAGACCTCACATGACAATGTGTGAAAACCTCAACCTAAATTTCAAGTTGCACGAAAACCTTAAGCACACGTTTTAAAATACACAAATCATAATCCTGCTTAAAGGCAGGTCACATTTATATGTCATAGTCAATGAAAGTTCATTAAGACCCTTGACACGCATTTTAACAATTATTTCGATATCTGTGTTAAATATAGAGATATGGAAAAGTTGAACACCAACTTTAACGATTATTTTTTAATGACAAAAAGGGGAATAATTCTGATTCATGGCAGGTCAGAGATAAAAACCTCACACAATGACCCAAAACAGAATGTAAAGTTTTGATTGAATACCTTTAGCAGAAACACTGAAATAAAGATGATGCTTGTTTATCTTAACCCAAGCATAACACAGACGCCGACGCCGATGCCGTAACAAAGTTTTGGGTGAGTAGCACAGCTACGACTATTCCTTGAATAGTTGAGCTAAAAAGAAAACTTCAAAGCAAAAAATTCAAAACATTGTGTTGAACACTACCTGTCATGCAATCTCTTGCTTAAAAGCAATGTTTGAAATTTCATTTAGGATGAACAATCTTTGGACACATCAAATGTCAACAATTAGCTGCCCATTACACTGTATATGATGTCAATTACATACAACAATACATAAATAAAGGGTCATAATTTTGAAGATCCAGTACAAGTTATTTGTATCTCCAATAGCAGCAAAAGCTTCATATTACACCTAGATATAGTACCTCTCCGCCATTCCAACATTTTCAAAGGTGACAAATGCCACCCCAAGGTTGTTCTGGTAGGCAATCACCTTCTCCTTCTCAATCTCTGCCTCTAGACTGGTCTCCTCATCTCCATAGTATGTGATTGCATCCACCTGCAGAAAAGGGGCTTAATGCATGTGTGTAAAGAGTTGTCCCAGATTAGTCCGTGCAATTTGCACAGGCTAATCAGAGACGAAACTTTCGATTAAACTGGATTTTTGTTTCCAAGAGGCTTCTTTTAAAGGAAAGATTCTATAAAAGCGGTAAGTGTCCTCACTGATTTGCCTATGTGGACTGCACAGGCTACTCTAGGACAACACTTTACGCACATGCATTAAAAGACAGGTCTCCTCATCCCCATAGTATGTGGTGGCAACCAACTTTAGAACAGCAGCACCACAGGCTGTTCCTTGCTGATACATTAAGTAAATATGAGCCTCGTGGGAAAAGGGAGAAGTGGGCTTAATGCATGTGAGTAAAGGTTCATCCTAGATTAGCAGTATGCACAGGCTAATCAGGGATGACATATGCTGCTTTAATGGCATATTTTGTTTAAAGGAAGTCTCTTCTTCGCAAAAATTCAGTTTAGGCGGAAAGTGTCGTCCCTGATAAGCCTGTGGGGACTGCACAGTCTTATCTTGGACAACACTTTATCCATATGCATGAAGCCTGTGGGGACTGCACAGTCTTATCTTGGACAACACTTTATCCATATGCATGAAGCCCAGTTTTACCAGAAAGCTCATGATCTGATTAAAGAATTGTTGCAAAAGTGGTTTCCAACAAGAGCTGTCACCATAGGATGACATATGCTAGGGCTGCATGGTATATCCGAAATATCCGAGATTCGCTGATCCAAACGAGGATTGCGGATCTAACCCTGATTGGTAAAATCGGTTTCGAATCAGGATCTTATTTGAGTTTAACCTTTTGTTTGTGTTAATTGTTTCTTTCGCCCTAAGGCCACGACTTTTTTTTATATTGGTTTACAAAAATTATTTTGAAAATGGTCCATCGGGCGGTCGAAAAAAAAACAAAAAAAAAACATCATTGGAAAAATAAGTTAATACTAATAACATCAGAACAAAGACATCATATCTTTTATAACCTTAACACAGAGACGAAAAATCAAATTATGCAATGAAACACATCTATATCTTCAAATGAAATGAGTCACCTAAAAGCACCTTTTGTAACATCAGGCAATTTTAAACACTCCATTAAATGACATGCGTTCTTCTCCCATTAAAACAAAAAACTGCGCTTCATTTCCGTAATTCGATGCGCACCATTACGCAATGCGATGCCCGTTGCATAAATCTTATATAAGATAAACTACTCATACACAAAGTATGTGTTTGCTCTTATTGGACTTATGACATCGTCCATGAAAAAAAATCGATGTAGATCGATCCCCGCGTCGTCGCGGTAATGTTTGTTAAAGTTGTTGTTGTCATGAAAACTCGTTGATTTACAACGCAAAACGTCTTATTTGAACTGACGCGAATTAATACAATCATAATTTATTTGTCAACTTGGCTTTTGCTTTATTTTGATAATTTAATCCGGGGCGCCATTTAATCCAAAGTTTAATGTTAGCAAGTGTTTTTACTGGAATTGTAAACAAGGAGCCAGTTAAAGTCTTCCGAAAATGTGCAGTCTGTGTGAATTGACAGTTTTACGTCATCAAAGGAAAGCCGCTTGCTGTCTAAAGCAATAAAGCGACAAATTTCGCGCCGACAAAATTGGCTTCCTTTGTCTAGCAATCAACATGCCGAACCAATCGTGCGTTTGTTTCTCAATTGCAATCCTCCAATTTAATAATAGCACGTGCATAGCTTCGCCTTCGAATCTTTTGCAGAGAACGGAGGCGGAGTTTAACGGTTAATTGAGCTAGTATTTTACGCAAGTTGAGTGTCGATTTGCCGAAATTACTCGGCCCTAAGCATTAAAACGACAAATACATTTATCAATGATTTTCCGAGATATACCGATTTGTTCCGATTTCCAAACTTTCTGTACAGTTCCTATAAACTATGGCGGACGTGTTTACAAAATTCCTAAACACATTTATCGTAAATAATGGCAGTGTTTTATTGGATTATTTATACTAATTATCAAATTGCAAGGTAATACTTTTTTATCTACTATAATATCGGGTTTGTTTAATATAATAAACATGTTAAACAATATATTTGCGTCACAGACTCGGAAATAAATGTTGATGCGGTCGACATTTTACTGACGCTGATTTTCCTATTGTCTGTAATTAAATAAATTTTGATAAGTGCCCGTGCCATAATTTTTTAGGTCCAAAGCGGGACATTCCATAAAAAATTGTCGGGACATTTGACCCAAAAGCGGGACACCTAAAACGATTTATCATCCCAACTTTACTGTAGTCAGTATAGTATTAGTACTAACAAAAACTCATGATACTTTTATTCAAGACATAAAACATCTGATATGAAGCATGGAATCTAAAACATAACAATAACAGTTTTATAAAATAAGACAATAGCAAACAACGAGGAAAATATTCATCTTTTTAGAGTACAAAATCTAGAACATTACGACAACAATACTCATGATATTAATTTCAATGGTAAACATTAACGCAGGGGAGGCTATCCAGTACACTGAAAGTACGGGTTACAGTAAACTATCTACCGAACAGTTACATCAGTTACACACGGATTGCGCGGCCGTACACATTTCAGAGGTAAGTTTTTGGTGGAAGCAAACCGTCTTTGTGTTTATTTCACCTCTCAACAACGCCTCAACCGTTTTTACACCAACAAAAACAAAAGCACAAAAGAAGTCTATGGCTGCTTTACTCGAATTTTTTTTCTCTAATGTTAATAATCATATTTTGTTTTCTTCTTATATACACAGATTAAACTGAATTGTGAATTGTCAGGCGCTGTATTGGGGTAGCGTCAAACTGTCATGAATAACAACACGTTGTTTTTATTACAATAACACAAGACAAGATGAGTACCACTTTTACTGTTTGTTGCGATGTTTTTTTAAGCATGTATCCATGCGCAGTTTGTTACTTGTCAATTGTCGCGGCTTAATTGGAGTAGGGTCAAACTGTCATGCATAGCACCTCGTGGTTTTTAGCTTAATTGGAGTAGGGTCAAACTGTCATGCATAGCACCTTGTTGTTTTTATTACAATTACACCCAATTACACTAGACAGGATGGGTATCACTTATTGGACTGTTTGTTGCGATTTTCGTATATTGCACATTCGGATTATCCCGCTATTTATGAACTAAACATTGAATGTAAAAGACTCATTAATTACGTAGAGTTAATTTTACAAAACAATTGTTTTGTAAACCGTTTCAAACAAATACAAAAATAAACACATTTTCAACATTTATTTCATTATAATACAACTATCGATAGCAATAAGCGACCACTATCTTGAAGACCACCATGGTGTGAATGCCTGATAAAATCAATAATTAGCCGATAAATCGCTGACAAGGTGTCATAAACAACACTGGTACACACGATAAGTAGAATCGGATTGTTAATTGGGGGCAATACAGGGATTAGCGGGGGTAGGTGTTAGCGAAACAGCTTGAATAGCGAATTTTATTGGGAACCTATAGACCTTACATCGTTTTTTACGAATGTCGGGACAAATCGTCTCATATCGGGACGGCGGGACAAAGGGCCCAAAAGCGGGACTGTCCCGCCGAGATCGGGACGTATGGCATGTATGTAAAGTGCCCATAAAAGGACTGGTACATACTGTGTCACATTGAAAAATATCCCGATCTCTGTAATATATGGTGAACCAATCGTTGATTGTACTTACTTGATTTTATTCGCAACCGTACTCAAACCGGATCGTTTTTTTTTTCTCGTTTCGCTCGTTTTTCAGTGCGGTCGGGAATAAAATATATAAAAAAAGACGATTTTCCGATTTTATTTTTTTTTCCCATTTTCCAAAAATTAGGGTCGGCGGTTTTGTAAACCAAGAAATATAAAAGTCGTGGCCTAATACGTTTCTTTAAATTGTTTCTTTCTGTTCGAAAGGCTGACTGGTATGTAGTTTGTCACAATTATCGCTACTTTTTCGACAAAAACATGGTACTACACAGTCTACTTTCGTGTTCGATGGTGCAAAATGGCGCAGAAGAAAATTCCAGATGCACCTAAACAATTAAAATCCTCGGTGTGGAAGCATTTTGGGTTTTATCAGCATACTTATTCTGGCTTATAAGGTCGTTACAAAGTATTTTATTGATACTTATTGCAGATTGCGTGTGATGCCTTTATTGCTTGTTAAAATACAGCGTTATTCATATTATATCTGACTGACATAGATGTGTTTAATATGAGACATTATTATTAATGTTTGTCGTTAAAATGCTTACACTATTTCGTGTATGTGCGATTTTGATAAATTTGCGGAATCTGGACCCGGGTATAATTTTTTTTTCGAACAACATAAGTCTATTTTGTCATCAACTTAGTATTTGTTTTTGTTTTTGATGTCGTTATTTCTGCTTCCACTACTGCTGTTGCGGCTGCAGCTGCATCTACCAATGCTGCTAAAGTAGTATAAATATTAGTAGCTGTTAAGTTTATAATAATAATAAAAGTTAATTACTTTTCTCATAAGACATATATACGTCCTGGTGTTTCAAAACATAATTTTGGTTATAACAATATAAATTATTATTTATTTTGTGTATTTTTACTTTCAAATTAGGATTCGAACCGATATTCGATATACAAGCCTTTCATTCGGATCCAATTGAAATTTTGGATTCGGTGCAGCACTAACATATGCCGCCTATAAATGCTTTGATAAAAGTTATGAGCATTTTTGAAACCTAAATACTAAATCCTTGAAATGCACAAAGTGACACCATGACCTAGTTTTTGACCCGGCATGACCCATATTCGAACTTGACGAAGATATTGTCTAGATACAACTTCTGACCAAGTTTGGTAAAGATCGGATGAAAACTATTTGAATTAGAGAGCAGACAAGAAAAACGTGACAGACTGACAGACAGTGCGAAAACTATATACCCCCTTTTCTTCAAAAGGGGGCATAAAAAGTGTATTTCATTTTCATCTAGGTCTGTATATTTCTCAATTTTATTCATGACATTATGAAATACTATAATTAAAAGGAAATTCAATGATATGAATTATACAAATACTCCTAAAAATTTGGGTTGCATTATTTGTTGTCACACAAACACGTGCAATTACAGCAAGATATGTGTTTGTCAGAAACACTATGTCCCCTTCTGCGCCATTTTGAAGCTATATATTTGACCTTTGACCTTGAAGGATGACCTTGACCATGACCTTTCACCACTCAAAATGTGCAGCTCCATAAGATACACATGCATGCCAAATATGAAGTTGCTATCTTCAATATTGCAAAAGTTATGGCAAAATGTTAAAGTTGGTGCAAACAAACACACAAACGAACCAACCAACCAACAGACAGGACAAAACCAATATGTCCCCCACAATCATGGTGGGGGACATAAAAATACCCAGGGACACAAATCCTAATAATATGTTTAGAAATTTAAGCTTCTTAAGTTATGCACAACACACAAATCCAATAGGCACATACAAAATTAATTGAAATGGATTTAAAGAGCATATAGTAAAACAAGAGGGCCATTATGGCCCTGTATCGCTCCACTGTTTTTTTATGCGAAAAAAATGTGCAATGCGCATGGGTTGAAATGTACTCAAGCATGTGACTTTCTCTTTCTATCCCTCGTCCCACTGGGTGCTTAAAGTTGGAAGGGTGAGCATTTTTATATATGGAAAAAATTACTACCGTGTTAACTAAACAGACTAAAAAGCCCGGGAATTGTTGCACAGGTCCTTTGCTTATAACGTAGGTACATTTATGTCTCCAAAAGATATTGTTGTTCTTTCTATTTCACATATTTTTAGATGCTGAAGATCAAATCTACGCATTTGATTTGAAACAGATTCACAAGACCCATATGAATCAAAATGCCTTAACCCTTTACCAAACGACACATTTTGGACTTTCCCAATTTGAAAGAGGTTGCAGACTACAATTAAATTGTAATAGAATCTGAAGGAAATAATCAGGTAGGGTAGAAATAATTGTGATAAAAGGAGAAATTGCTCATCTTGAGCAATTTCTCCTTTTATCACAATTATTTATAAAGTCGTCAGCTACAAACCAGTAAAATCCTGTTAGTGTTTGGCTAAGGGTTAATAATCTCTGGTTCCTTCTTAAGAGCCTTTCACACATTTATAACAAATACAATAGTAGCATCTTTCTTTGTAAAGAATCATCTCAAAATATAACATGGGCTGTTTGTAAAACATGCATGCCCCCCATATGGGCTGTCATTTGTAGTGGCAGCCATTGTGTGAATACGTTTTTTGGCACTGTGACCTTGACCTTTGACCTAGTGGCCTAAAAATCAATAGGGGTCATCTGCGAGTCATGATCAATGTACCTATGAAGTTTCATGATCCTAGGCGTATTAGCTTTCTTGAGTTATCATCCGCAAACCATTTTACTGTGTAAAGTCACCGTGACCTTGACCTATGATCTAGTGACCTGAACGTCAATAGGGGTCATCTGCGAGTCATGATCAATGTACCTCTTAAGTTTCATGATCCTAGGCGTAAGCCTTCTTGAGTTATCACCCGGAAACCATTTTTCTAAGTTGAGTCACCGTGACCTTGACCTTTGACCTAGTGACCTGAAAATCAATAGGGGTCATCTGCGAGTCATAATCAATGTACATATGAAGTTTCATGATCCTAGGCATAAGCATTCTTGAGTTATCATACAGAAACCATTTTACTATTTTGGGTCACCGTGACCTTGACCTTTGACCTAGTGACCTAAAAATCAATAGGGGTCATCTGCGAGTCATGATCAATGTACCTATGAAGTTTCATGATCCTAGTCATAAGCCTTTTTGAGTTATCATCCGAAAACTATTTTACTATTTCGGGTCACCAAACCTTGACCTTTGACCTAGTGACCTGAAAATCAATAGGGGTCATCTGCGAGTCATGATCAATGTACCTATGAAGTTTCATGATCCTAGGCATAAGCGTTCTTGAGTTATCATCCAGAAACCATTTTACTATTTCAGGTCACCGTGACCTTGACCTAGTGACCTGAAAATTAATAGGAGGTCATCTGCGAGTCATGAACAAATTTGGTAGAGGACTATTAGATATCACTACATACCAAATTTAGTAGCCCTAGGCTCTTTAATTATGAACAAGAAGATTTTTAAAGTTTGCACAAAATAGGCCTTTTTTAAGCATATGTTCATTTATGTGACCCCCGGGGCAGGGTCAAATTTGTCCCCAGGGGCATAATTTGAACAAACTAAGTAGAGACCTATTAGATGTCACTACATACTGAATATGGTAGAAATAGGCCCAATAGCTATGGACAAGAAGATTTTTAAAGTTTGCACAAAATGGGCCCAATATAAGCATATGTTCAATTTTGTGACCCCTGGGGAACGGTCAAATATGATCCCAGGGGCTTAATTTGAACAAACTTGGTAGAAGACTATAAGTTGTCATTACATACCAAATTTGGTAGCCCTATGCCATACGGATATGGACAAAAAGATTTTTAAAGTTTGCACAAAACAGGCCTTATATAAGCAAATTTTCAATTAGAAAATTGAGCATTACAATGAGCCCAAGTCTTTTGATGCAATAAAGCTTAAATAAACAGGTTTAAACTACTCTACCTCTCTACACCCACACGTCTCTTCGCAGCAAAGGAGTTGTCCACAGCAGTATGGACTCAGTGTGGGCCGGTGACCAGTCTTCTGGAGCTCCTGCTCCGAGTTCAGGCGTGACTCTAGTGCACTCATTCTGTATTGGAATAGGTTTTCATGTTCACAAACAGTTCATATTTGTTTCTTTGGAGTGGTTGAATGTATCCAAAAATATTTGAGTCCAATATCAGGGTGTACATACACACTACTCACACTGTTACTGAGAAAGCTGGGTAACCAGTACTAAGCACATATACTTTGGCTGTCAATTACTCACACTGTTACTGAGAAAGCTGGGTAACCAGTACTAAGCACATATACTTTGGCCAGTAATTGACAATAGCTCTACTTATATCAGATATATAGAGAATAACAGGTTACTGTCCCATCCTTTTGTAATATATCAGGTGAGGCTTAGAATAATATAACGGCGAGGCTTGCCGAGCCGTTATGTTATTTGTGCCGAGCCTGATATATTACCAAACGATGGTACAGTAACCTGTTTTTCTGTTAATCATACCACATTTTCCTAAAAATCTGCAAAACAATCCATTTCTTTATATTTTAAATGTACGGATCCCGGCTGATTTTGCTGATCCGGCTTTTACACGTTGACATACATGTAGAAACGGCATTCGAAAAGACAACACGAATTATCGCTTATTTTAAACATCGTATAGAGAGAAAAAAGTTGTTTGCACTACAAATGGGAAGAGTACAACCGCTTTAATTATAAACGTCTTGAATTTGAGATCAGGAATGGACTGCAGCGACAAATTTAATCGAACAACACATTTCACCGAATAGTTTGGAGACGCCATTTTGGAGATGTGTATTGAAATTGACATTTTGATGATGGTGTCAACAATGACATAAGTGTGTCAAAATCGTTTGTTCAAATAGTTGAGGATTAGCATACATTTATCATTTGTCTTGACTTTCTATGCAACACTTGCGAGTGCAATGACTATATCGATATTTAAGATTTTTGCCCCATTGATGACGTCATTTAACTTCTGCAATGCGGGCTGTTGTGATTTTTAAAAAATAAACGTTTTTGTGATTTTTGACTTTAAACTAGAACAAAATATGTACGTTCTTGGTATCAAATTGTTTGTTTTGTTGAACCTGATTCATGTTAATAGAAATTGTTGACTTAATTGCCAATCCCACGTAGCTCCAAACATTGACTGATATAAGAACTTCCTGTTGACCATGATATAAAAAAATATATCAGGCAACGTTATATCAGGCAGATATCAATGCGATGGTATGATAAAGGGTAATATGGTGGTACAATATCTTAGTCAAGGCCTGTGTAGGAGCCTGCAGCTATAAAGTTTGTATAATAAGCTGTCTTTTGCAAGTAATTGGTTGTATTTTTAAGTATATACTGGTCATGTACGTAATTCCGGCCACTTTTGGGACTATTTAAGAAAAATCTTTAGTGTTAGGCAACTGGTTGAAACTAAACTTCACATATATAATCCTGGGTTCAAAACTCACCTAGCATGAAAATTTAAATAGAATTAGATCGGTGAATGTTACTTAATGAACAGAAAATGATGACATGTAAACTATCCATTTTCGTAGGTTAAATGTACCTAAAAAATCGGCCACTTTTCAGTTTGATCTGCAGATAAAATTACAAAGCAATATCTTTGGCAAATGTCCTCAATTTCAGAGTATTAATCAATGTTTATACTATTAAAATATTTGACTTAAATTTAAAATAAATGCGAAATTATTATACCAGTTACTCCCCCTACCTATTTTAATAAATATAAACAATTGGAAACTGCTAATTCATAAAAAAATATTTATTTTTAATGTGTTTAATAAAATGTTTCAAACATAGCTAAAAAAGTAAACACATTTTGTTTGAAAAGTTGACTTCAGTGTTGATTATTAGTAAACGCTTATATATAATATTAAAACATGTAATTTAGTAATATTCTTATAAAGGGAGGTAATTCATATATTAAAAATTTATATATAGGTTCTGATTTGTATGTTTTGAATACAAGTTTTTGTACAATTAATTGGTAAAACTTAAATTAAAGTTTATTAGATAAAATAAAAATAATTTTATCAAATATATTTGTTTCTTATATGAATATAATTGTTGCAGATAATGATGGCATCACTTTCCCCATGAGCCTAATATTTCCTGCTATATTTGTGACATTTTAACACAAAAGTTTACAGTGATGTGGTTCTTACATTTGCAAAATCTTGAGAGTGGGGATGGTTTTCATGTTGATTTTTCAAAATAAAAACAAAATATGTGCATTAAGATCATGAAAATGATTTTACACAGGTGGCCGATTTTTTACGTACAGGCCGGAATTACGTACATGACCAGTAGACATAGAAAATATGTGTAACTTTTTGTACAATAAGTTCATTACATGTAGTCACCATAGAATATTGATATATTATTATTTCATGATTGTATTGATATTAAACATTCCTCAACAATTTATATTTTTTAATTAATAAATGTTTTAGCAGATTTTGTATGTATTTAAAATGACTTTAAACCTAAAACATTACTGTTATGGTAACACCATGAAAATAATGACCCAATTTGACAAATTTGTATCAGAAAATTGATAAAAGGTCAATAACTCTAAAAATAATGATAGAATTATGGTTCTTGTACTCTGCATTTACTCTTAGCCTCCTCTATCATTACATGAAGTTTCATTTTAATCCCTTTCATACTGCCTGAGTTTTGTTTTGCACATGAATTGGGACAGACTGAGCGATAGAGATACAAACAATGCAATAACTTTATGCTTTATTCAATTAAGGGGCATAAATATAAAAATGTGAAATGTAATTATGACAAAATATTTTAGCCATTCTTTGGGGAAACCAGGTTAATGCATAAAATGTCGTCCTACATTAGACTGTGCAATCTGCACAGCCTAATCAGGGATGACATTTTCAGCTTCTAAGGATATTTATTATTATAGGAAATCTATTTTAAAAGAAAATACAGTCTAGACACAAAAACAGCATCCACCAAGTGCAGATTGCACAGGCTAATCTTGGACAACGCTTTAAAGCGGGTATATACGATTTTGTCAAATATTTATGAATTTATATAAACTGTGTAAAAAACTTATTATATATATATTTCAATATAAATTAAAATAAAAGTTAAGAAGAACATGTGTCGAAAAATGCGAAATAAGCCAGATATTTAATTCTGAAATTGAAAACGGCTGTACAGCCGAATTCGCCAGCATGTATACCATACATGTACGATGTGCATCTAAACTTAGTTTAACGGTTTATTTGAATTCCTGCAACGATATCTATTCATACGACACACGAACACTATCTCCGATCCTAATACAAAGACGAATGCTTCTGTTATTGTAGGAAAATATGTACGTCACTATAGGCTCGGGGCGCTAATTTGTCTTTGCTGCATTTTATGAAATTCGGCTTTAATGTATAATTTTTCTTGCCTATGTTGTATTATTTTGACATATTTTATCAATATATTACAATTAAACACATATAAAAAATCGTATATACCCGCTTTAAGCCCGTTTTCACAGAGCAAGGCTTATTTTGAATAAGTAATGGTCTAACCTTTTGGCATTTAGGCCCATAAGCTTTTCAATATTGTATGCAAAGGTCACATCTCTAACGGACACTTCAGGATACCCTTCACTGTAACATAATGCATATGACTATTAAATCTCAGAGAAATGGTTCAAGCACATATTTTTAATTAATATGCATTACATTACTGCACAATTTCTTTAATATCTTTCAATAGGTTATCAAAGAATTACTGTTGTTCTTTTGCTCAAAATCAACATACACTGGGGTTGCTTTCATTTCAAATAACAAATATTTGTAGAAGAAACAAATACAAATTAACAATTTTAAAAACATTTAACAATCCTTGATTAAATAACCAATATAATAGCCAAATAAATATATTTTTTATCCAATCTAACTGGTTGCACATGGGGTTGGGTCAAGCCAAATACATTAGGCTACAGCCTTACTGGAAATGTTGCACTATTAAGTTCTTGAAACACTTCTCCTTGGGGATGTTAGCAATCATCAGAGTCTTGGACACCTGAAACAGGAACCAGATATCAGAGATGGATATAAGCAGGGGACCACTAGTAGTGCTGCCTTAGGTCTGCAGTGGGTGCAAAGATTGTCTGAGTCCTGATTGGACTTGAATAAAAATATGGAGAAAACAACAAGATTTTCTGATAAACTCATGTGATTGCTCTGCCATTAATCAATTATTCTCTAATAAATCCATATCTTAGAATGAAGTTCAATATTATTTAGACCAAATGCCACAGTGACACCTAGTTAAAGATCCGTTTGAATGATTACAATATGACACATGAAAAATAGGGTTTTATGCTATATGCCAGCAGAGTAGCTCCAACTTGCGCATTCACACAATCTGATCAGGAGCTTAGCTTCCCATTGTAAAGTCACACAAGATTTCGTGGTCTCAAATTCGGAGGAGTTAGTTCCTGACCAGATGGCACAGAAGTGCAGGCTGATCTAGATAGAGCTAAGGTGGCTGCATATGGCATAAAAACCCATTTTTGCATGGTTCATATGCCAGAGAAATAAGTGCTGATAAATGCTGCTATGAAAGAGCATAATCTATGAAATATGCCATCCCTACCATTTCATCATCCTCGAACCGCAAGTTGACGGAGAAGTGCCTCATGAAGCCAATAGCCAGCCCGAGGTAGAATAGACACAGGAACACATGCACCCACAGCAGGTTGGAACTGTACATAACAGACATAGCATTAGCCCCGATTTGGGAAAATTGGGCTTAATGCTTGTGTGTAAAGTGTCGTTCCAGTTTAGCCTCTGTAGCCTGCACATGCTTATCTGGAATGACACTTTCTGCCTATACTGTAGCCTGCACATGTTTATCTGGAATGACACTTTCTGCCTATACTGGATTTTTATTTAGAAGAGACTTCCTTGAATCCTAAATTCAAAAACAGTAGAAAGTGATGTCCCTGATTAGCCTGCCTGGATTGCATAGGTTAGTGTGGGACGACACTTAAGGAACATGCATTAAGCCCTGTTTTCCCAGAGTGTGCCTTATGCAGAATTAGGCACACAAAATCCAACCAAAATTTTTATTTGAGAATCTTCAACCATGATCTAGGAAGCTTACCTTCAGCTTCAAGTATAATTTTATTTATAAGTCTCTAGCAAGTCATCAGACAATAACATTTCATTGCAAATTTAACTGAATACCTAAGCTGTGGCAATAAGTTTGAAATTAATTTGTGTCATCTTTTGTACTCAGTTCATGATACTGTAACCATTCAATATAATGTACAAATTTCAAAAACACCTACTTAGAATCGAGGTTGGCGATAGTAGTGTGCCCCAAATCGGTGGCATTACCCTCTGAAATACATGCAGAAAATACAAAAACATAGCTTTAGACAACATTTACCTTTAACAATTTCGGAAATATTGTGTTCTTAGTTGCTTACTAAATTTCAATCCGTGTTTTGGTACTCATTTTTTTACATCAGTTTTCAATTGTTGCGCAGTCTGTTGCTGAACTACCCTGACCGTTTATGGCATAAGACCTATTTTCCCATGATAAAGTTCAATTATTCAAACTATATTGACAATAAAAAGGCCAAAATTAGCTGAAAAGAAGAGCAATCACATTGTAACACTAATCTTCATCACACAGCAGACACCGCATTTATTACATAACAGCCAATTTAGTGCTAAGTGAGAACCAAAAAACTTCCGCTTACGGTTGGATCCAGTAAAGTTGACCGGTATAATGATGGCAGTGGAGAGGATACACACTATCAGAACGTACAACAGGATATAGCGCTGGAACTGCAGGTACTGCACCGCATCATAACCACACTTCTTGGCGATGTTGGAATCCCTGAAATTGACATTCCAATATTATACAGAGCATGAATGCCATGATTATAGTTGGGTCATCAAGCTTGACTTAAAAACAACTTCTAGAGTGTTTATGAGCTTTTTCTTTGACCTTGTGACCTAGTTAGTCCCCTACCAGTTTCACCGGAGGGGACTTATGGTTTTGTCTCCGTCCGTCACACTTTTCTGGATCCTGCGATAACTTAAAAAGTTCTGAATATTTTTCCATGAAACTTGGAACATGGATAGATGGCAATATGGACATTATGCACATCATTTCATTTTGTTCCTACGTCAAAAATTGTCAACAAATAGACTAGAAATAGTGCTGAAAATGGTGTTTTTTTCTGGATCCTGCGATCACTTTTAAAGTTCTCAATATTTTTTCATGAAACTTGGAACATGGATAGATGGCAATATGGACATTATGCACGTCATTTCATTTTCTTCCTACATCAAAAAATTGTGGTTGCTATGGCAACAAATAGACTAGAAATAGTGCTGATAATGGTGTTTTTTTTCTGGATCCTGCGATAACTTTTAAAATTCTTAATATTTTTTCATGAAACTTGCAACATGGATAGCCGGCAATATGGACATTATGTAATTCATTTCATTTTGTTCCTACATCAAAAATTGTGGTTGCTATGGCAACAAATAGACTAGAAATAGTGCTGAAAATGGTGTTTTTTTCTGGATCCTGCGATAACTTTAAAAGTTCTTAATATTTTTTCATGAAACTTGCAACATGGATAGATGGCAATATGGACATTATGCATGTCATTTCATTTTGCTCCTACGTCAAAAATTGTGGTTGTTATGGCAACAAATAGACTAAAAATAATGCTGAAAATGGTGTTTTTTTCTGGATCCTGCGATAACTTTAAAAGTTCCTAATATTTTTTCATGAAACTTGGAACATGGATAGATGGCAATATGGACATTATGCACATCATTTCATTTTGTTCCTATGTTAAAAATTGTGGTTGCTATGGAAACAAAAACAAAAATTTCTGAAAATGGTGAAATTTCTGACAATGGTGGAGCCGGTAGGGGACTTTTATTGCTTGGCAAAAGTCTTGTTTTATCTCACACGACCCAGTTTCAAACTGGGCCCAGACATCAATAGGACAGCTCTTCTGATGGAGTCTCATTCAGATTGCACTTTAAGTGAGACTCCTCGAGCATTAACAAGGTTTCACTAGAGCCATATCAAGCAAATCTGCCCTGCCCTTTTTTTAACAGACAGAAACCATTTTTTATTTGGTTCAGACATAATAAGAACAAATGTTCTTACTACGTTTCATGAAGATAGGACTATAAATGTGATTCTTGAATAATAACAAGATTTTACTATCGCCATATAAGCAAAACTGCCGTGCCCCTTGGCTGCCATGCTTTTCAAGGAACAGTAACAATGTTCGAACTCAGCTGAGAATTTGAACAAGTTGAAGAGCAAAAACTCACAAAATCTAAAAACTTAAACACTAAATTGGCAAATAACATACCTAAATACATCTATTTTGGAATATTAATAAAATTGTTATGAAACTTATTCCAATAGTAAAACCTTGTGTAATATTTTTTGTAAATTACATATGAAATCAAATGCTTTCATAAGACAATTATTATTTCCCAATAAAATATGTTATCAAAAAATCATTGCACTGATTTTTTTATGAAAACACTTTTAGAGAAGATCAGATGGCACATTTCCATTTACATCTAACATAAGTGACCACCCACATAAGGTGTATAAATAAAATGGAAATGTGTGAACAAACAAATCAGCCAGTAATGGTGACCATAGATCACTTAAATTAATTAGCCATTAATTAGCTATGCCAATTAAGACATCACAGGTAATCACTCAAACAGCAATCACAAGACTGATTGAGCAATCTGCCAGTTCAAAGCAAGGAGGTTCTAGGCCTGAGCTTGGGTTAAGGGCTGATGATAGCCCATGTGTCAGAAATCACTACCAGAGTGACACTAGAAACAACACTGGGTATAAAATGTTGGTCTAGATTTCATTAATCATCATTCCAACTTATTAAACCTTAGTATTTAGTCTAAATAAGCTTATTTACTAAAATAATTTAAAAATAACATGTACTTATGTTTTTAGAGTAAGAATATATATTAAAACAGTGTTTTTTAAGTTGCATGAAAGTGGACTTTTAATAGTAATTCTGCTAGTGGAAACTAATAAATTAAGCTTGTTGGAATTTGGTACAAACTATGTGCTTGTCTATAATTATAACAAGCACAGGCTTGTGTCAAACTCTAATGGCAATTTCAGATATTTAACAAAAAGGGAAGCATTAAGGACTCTTGGAGCCTGGTACACGTTATGTGCTTGTGTGTCATTCAACTAGCACTAGCATGTGCTAAGATCTAAGCCTATTGTTTAAAATGTGTACAAAGAATGGAAAAGTATGGAACAAGAAGATTTATTGCCTCTTTGAGCCTGGTACAAGATATGTGCTTGTGCGATATTGAACTAGCACTAGTCTGTGCTAGGATCTAAGGACAGCTATCAACAATGCGAACAAAGATAGGGAAACCACGGAACAACAAGAGACATTGCTTTTGAACCTGGTACAAGTTATGTGCTTGTATTTTATTCAACTAGCACTAGCCTGTGCTACGATCAAAGGACAATTATCAACAATGTGTACAAAGAAAGGACAAATATTTATAAAAATAAGAATTATTGCTTACTGGACCTTGGTACAAGTTCTGTGTGTTACTTAACTAGCACTAGCTTGTGCTAGAATCTAAGGACAATTATCACACAATGTGGGAAAAGGAATCAACAATTGCCTCTTGGAGCCTGGTACATGTTGTGTGTTTGTGTGTTACTCAACTAGCACTAGCTTGTGCTAAGATCTTAGAACAATCATCCACAATGTGTGAAAAAGGAAGGAACATTAATCAACAATTGCCTCTTTGAGCCGGGTACATGTTGTGTGCTTGTGTGTTACTCAACTAGCACTAGCTTGTGCTAGGATCTTAGAAAAATCATCCACAATGTGTGAAAAAGGAAGGAACATTTATCAACATCTGCCTCTTGGAGCCTGGTACATGTTGTGTGCTTGTGTGTTACTCAACTAGCACTAGCTTGTGCTAGGATCTAAGGACAATTATCCACAATGTGTGAAAAAGGAAGGAACATTAATCAAAAATTGCCTCTTGGAGCCTGGTACATGTTGTGTGTTTGTGTGTTAATCAACTAGCACTAGCTTCTGCTAGGATCAAAGGACAATTATCAACAATGTGTGAAAAAGGAAGGAACATTAATCAACAATTGCCTCTTGGAGCCTGGTACATGTTGTGTGCTTGTGTGTTACTCAACTAGCACTAGCTTGTGCTAGGATCTAAGGACAATTATCCACAATGTGTGAAAAGCAGGAACATTAATCAACAATTGTTTTTTGGAGCCTGGTACAAGCTATGTGCTTGTGTGTTACTCAACTAGCACTAGCTTGTGCTAGGATCTAAGGACAATTATCCACAATGTGTGAAAAAGGAAGGAACATCAATCAACAATTGCCTATTGGATCTTGGTACAAGTTATGTGCTTGTGTGTTACTCAACTAGCACTTGTCTGTGGAAGGATCCACTGACAATTATCAACATGTGTACAAATGGAGGAAAATGATCAGGCATGAAGAGTTATTCCCCCTTGGAGCCTGGTACAAGTTGTGTGCTTGTGTGTTACTCAACTAGCACTAGCCTGTGCTAGGATCTAAGGACATCATTCCACAACGTGTGAAAAAGGAAGGAACATTAATCAACAATTGCCTCTTGGAGCCTGGTACAAGTTATGTGCTTGTGTGTTACTCAACTAGCACTAGCTTGTGATAGGATCTAAGGACAATCATCCACAACATATGAAAAAGGAAGGAACATTAATCAACAATTGCCTCTCGGAGCCTGGTACAAGTTGTGTGCTTGTGTGTTACTCAACTAGAACTAGCTTGTGCTAGGATCTAAGGACAATCATCCACAATGTGTGAACAAGGAAGGAACATTTATCAACAATTGCCTCTTGGAGCCTGGTACATGTTGTGTGCTTGTGTGTTACTCAACTAGCACTAGCTTGTGCTAGGATCTAAGGATAATCATCCACAACGTGTGAAAAAAAAAGGAACATTAATAAACAATTGCCTCTTGGAGCCTGGTACATGTTATGTGCTTGTGTGTTACTCAACTAGCACTAGCTTGTGCTAGGATCTAAGGACCATTATCCACAATATGTGAAAAAGGAAGGAACATTAATCAACAATTGCCTCTTGAAGCCTGGTACATGTTGTGTGCTTGTGTGTTACTCAACTAGCACTAGCTTGTGCTAGGATCTAAGGACAATTATCCACAATGTGTGAAAAAGGAAGGAACATTAATCAACAATTGAATCTTGGAGCCTGGTACATGTTGTGTGCTTGTGTGTTACTCAACTAGCACTAGCTTGTGCTAGGATCTTAGAACAATCATCCACAATGTGTGAAAAAGGAAGGAACATTAATCAACAATTGCCTCTTGGAGCATGGTACATGTTGTGTGCTTGTGTGTAACTCAACTAGCACTAGCTTGTGCTAGAATCTAAGGACAATTATCCACAATGTGTGAAAAAGGAAGGAACATCAATCAACAATTGCCTATTGGATCTTGGTACAAGTTATGTGCTTGTGTGTTACTCAACTAGCACTAGCTTGTGATAGGATCTAAGGACAATCATCCACAACATATGAAAAAGGAAGGAACATTAATCAACAATTGCCTCTCGGAGCCTGGTACAAGTTGTGTGCTTGTGTGTTACTCAACTAGCACTAGCTTGTGCTAGGATCTAAGGACAATCATCCACAATGTGTGAACAAGGAAGGAACATTAATCAACAATTGCCTCTTGGAGCCTGGTACATGTTGTGTGCTTGTGTGTTACTCAACTAGCACTACCTTGTGCTAGGATCTAAGGATAATCATCCACAACGTGTGAAAAAGAAAGGAACATTAATAAACAATTGCCTCTTGGAGCCTGGTACAAGTTATGTGCTTGTGTGTTACTCAACTAGCACTAGCTTGTGCTAGGATCTAAGGACCATTATCCACAATATGTGAAAAAGGAAGGAACATTAATCAACAATTGCCTCTTGAAGCCTGGTACATGTTGTGTGCTTGTGTGTTACTCAACTAGCACTAGCTTGTGCTAGGATCTAAGGACAATTATCCACAATGTGTGAAAAAGGAAGGAACATTAATCAACAATTGAATCTTGGAGCCTGGTACATGTTGTGTGCTTGTGTGTTACTCAACTAGCACTAGCTTGTGCTAGGATCTTAGAACAATCATCCACAATGTGTGAAAAAGGAAGGAACATTAATCAACAATTGCCTCTTGGAGCATGGTACATGTTGTGTGCTTGTGTGTGACTCAACTAGCACTAGCTTGTGCTAGGATCTAAGGACAATTATCCACAATGTGTGAAAAAGGAAGGAACATTAATCAACAATTGCCTCTTGGAGCCTGGTACATGTTGTGTGCTTGTGTGTTACTCAACTAGCACTAGCCTGTGCTAGGATCTAAGGACAATCATCCATAATGTGTGCAAAAGGAAGGAACATTAATCAACAATTGCCTCTTGGAGCCTGGTATATGTTGTGTGCTTGTGTGTTACTCAACTAGCACTAGCTTGTGCTAGGATCTCCGAACAATCATCCACAATGTGTGAAAAAGGAAGGAACATTTATCAACAACTGCCTCTTGGAGCCTGGTACATGTTGTGTGCTTGTGTGTTACTCAACTATGCAAGCTTGTGCTAGGATCTAAGGACAATTATCCACAATGTGTGAACAAGGAAGAAACATTAATCAACAATTGCCTCTTGGAGCCTGGTACATGTTGTGTGCTTGTGTGATACTCAACTAGCACTAGCTTCTGCTAGGATCTAAATACAATTATCCACAATGTGTGAAAAAGGAAGGAACATTAATCAACAATTGTCTCTTGGAGCCTGGTACATGTTGTGTGCTTGTGTGTTACTCAACTAGCACTTGCTTGTGCTAGGATCTAAGGACAATCATCCACAAGGTATGAAAAAGGAAGGAACATTAATCAACAATTGCCTCTTGGAGCCTGGTACAAGTTATGTGCTTGTGTGTTACTCAACTAGCACTAGCTTGTGCTAGGATCTAAGGACAATCATCCACAATGTGTGAACAAGGAAGGAACATTAATCAACAATTGCCTCTTGGAGCCTGGTACATGTTGTGTGCTTGTGTGTTACTCAACTAGCACTAGCTTGTGCTAGGATCTAAGGATAATCATCCACAACGTGTGAAAAAAAAAAAGGAAAATTAATCAACAATTGCCTCTTGGAGCCTGGTACAAGTTTTGTGCTTGTGTGTTACTCAACTAGCACTAGCTTGTGCTAGGATCTAAGGACCATTATCCACAATATGTGAAAAAGGAAGGAACATTAATCAACAATTGCCTCTTGGAACCTGGGACATGTTGTTTGCTTGTGTGTTACTCAACTAGCACTAGCTTGTGCTAGAATCTAAGGAAAATCATCCACAACGTGTGAAAAAGAAAGGAACATTAATCAACAATTGCCTCTTGGAGCCTGGTACATGTCGTGTGCTTGTGTATTACTCAACTAGCACTAGCCTGTGCTAGGATCTAAGGACAATCATCCACAATGTGTGAAAAAGGAAGGAACATTAATCAGCAATTGCCTCTTGAAGCCTGGTACATGTTGTGTGCTTGTGTGTTACTCAACTAGCACTAGCTTGTGCTAGGATCTAAGGACAATTATCCACAATGTGTGAAAAAGGAAGGAACATTTATCAACAATTGAATCTTGGAGCCTGGTACATGTTGTGTGCTTGTGTGTTATTCAACTAGCACTAGCTTGTGCTAGGATCTTAGAACAATCATCCACAATGTGTGAAAAAGGAAGGAACATTAATCAACAATTGCCTCTTGGAGCATGGTACATGTTGTGTGCTTGTGTGTTACTCAACTAGCACTAGCTTGTGTTAGGATCTAAGGACAATTATCCACAATGTGTGAAAAAGGAAGGAATATTAATCAACAATTGCCCCTTGGAGCCTGGTACATGTTGTGTGCTTGTGTGTTACTCAACTAGCACTAGCCTGTGCTAGGATCTAAGGACAATTATCCACAATGTGTGAAAAGCAGGAACATTAATCAACAATTGTTTTTTGGATCTTTGTACAAGTTATGTGCTTGTGTGTTACTCAACTAGCACTTGTCTGTGGGAGGATCCACTGACAATTATAAACATGTGTACAAATGAAGGAAAATGATCAAGCATGAAGAGTTATTGCCCCTTGGAGCCTGGTACATGTTGTGTGCCTGTGTGTTACTCAACTAGCACTAGCTTGTGCTAGGATCTTAGAACAATCATCCACAATGTGTGAAAAAGGAAGGAACATTAATCAACAATTGCCTCTTGGAGCATGGTTCATGTTGTGTGCTTGTGTGTTACTCAACTAGCACTAGCTTGTGCTAGGATCTAAGGACAATTATCCACAATGTGTGAAAAAGGAAGGAACATTAATCAACAATTGCCTCTTGGAGCCTGGTACATGTTGTTTGCTTGTGTGTTACTCAACTAGCACTAGCCTGTGCTAGGATCTAAGGACAATTATCCACAATGTGTGAAAAAGGAAGGAACATAAATCAACAATTGCCTTTTGGATCTTTGTACAAGTTATGTGCTTGTGTGTTACTCAACTAGCACTTGTCTGTGGGAGGATCCACTGACAATTATCAACATGTGTACAAATGAAGGAAAATGATCAAGCATGAAGAGTTATTGCCCCTTGGAGCCTGGTACAAGTTGTGTGCTTGTGTGTTACTCAACTAGCACTAGCCTGTGCTAGGATCTAAGGACAATATTCCACAACGTGTGAAAAAGGAAGGAACATTAATCAACAATTGCCTCTTTGAGCCTGGTACTTGTTGTGTGCTGGTGCGTTACTCAACTAGCACTAGCTTGTGCTAGGATCTAAGGACATTTTCACAACATGTGAAAAAGGAAGGAACATTCACAACAATTGCCTCTTGGAGCCTGGTACAAGTTATGTGCTTGTGTGTTACTCAACTAGCACTAGCCTGTGCTAGGATGTAAAGACAATCATCCACAATGTGTGCAAAAGGAAGGAACATTAATCAACAATTGCCTCTTGGAGCCTGGTACATGTTGTGTGCTTGTGTGTTACTCAATTAGCACTAGCTTCTGCTAGGATCTAAGGACAATTATCCACAATGTGTGAAAAAGGAAGGAACATTAATCAACAATTGTCTCTTGGAGCCTGGTACATGTTGTGTGCTTGTGTGTTACTCAACTAGCACTAGCTTGTGCTAGGATCTAAGGACAATCATCCACAACGTATGAAAAAGGAAGGAACATTAATCAACAATTGCCTCTTGGAGCATGGTACAAGTTATGTGCTTGTGTGTTATTCAACTAGCACAAGCTTGTGCTAGGATCTAAGGACAATCATCCACAATGTGTGAACAAGGAAGGAACATTAATCAACAATTGTTTCTTGGAGCCTGGTACATGTTGTGTGCTTGTGTGTTACTCAACTAGCACTAGCTTGTGCTAGGATCTAAGGATAATCATCCACAACGTGTGAAAAAGAAAGGAAAATTAATCAACAATTGCCTCTTGGAGCCTGGTACAAGTTATGTGCTTGTGTGTTACTCAACTAGCACTAGCTTGTGCTAGGATCTAAGGACCATTATCCACAATATGTGAAAAAGGAAGGAACATTAATCAACAATTGCCTCTTGGAACCTGGGACATGTTGTGTGCTTGTGTGTTACTCAACTAGCACTAGCTTGTGCTAGAATCTAAGGAAAATCATCCACAACGTGTGAAAAAGAAAGGAACATTAATCAACAATTGCCTCTTGGAGCCTGGTACATGTCGTGTGCTTGTGTATTACTCAACTAGCACTAGCCTGTGCTAGGATCTAAGGACAATCATCCACAATGTGTGAAAAAGGAAGGAACATTAATCAGCAATTGCCTCTTGAAGCCTGGTTCATGTTGTGTGCTTGTGTGTTACTCAACTAGCACTAGCTTGTGCTAGGATCTAAGGACAATTATCCACAATGTGTGAAAAAGGAAGGAACATTAATCAACAATTGAATCTTGGAGCCTGGTACATGTTGTGTGCTTGTGTGTTACTCAACTAGCACTAGCTTGTGCTAGGATCTTAGAACAATCATCCACAATGTGTGAAAAAGGAAGGAACATTAATCAACAATTGCCTCTCGGAGCATGGTACATGTTGTGTGCTTGTGTGTTACTCAACTAGCACTAGCTTGTGCTAGGATCTAAGGACAATTATCCACAATGTGTGAAAAAGGAAGGAATATTAATCAACAATTGCCCCTTGGAGCCTGGTACATGTTGTGTGCTTGTGTGTTACTCAACTAGCACTAGCCTGTGCTAGGATCTAAGGACAATAATCCATAATGTGTGCAAAAGGAAGGAACATTAATCAACAATTGCCTCTTGGAGCCTGGTACATGTTGTGTGCTTGTGTGTTACTCAACTAGCACTAGCTTGTGCTAGGATCTTAGAACAATCATCCACAATGTGTGAAAAAGGAAGGAACATTTATCAACAACTGCCTCTTGGAGCCTGGTACATGTTGTGTGCTTGTGTGTTACTCAACTAGCACTAGCTTGTGCTAGGATCTAAGGACAATTATCCACAATGTGTGAAAAAGGAAGAAACATTAATCAACAATTGCCTCTTGGAGCCTGGTACATGTTGTTTGCTTGTGTGTTACTCAACTAGCACTAGCCTGTGCTAGGATCTAAGGACAATTATCCACAATGTGTGAAAAAGGAAGGAACATAAATCAACAATTGCCTTTTGGATCTTTGTACATGTTATGTGCTTGTGTGTTACTCAACTAGCACTTGTCTGTGGGAGGATCCACTGACAATTATCAACATGTGTACAAATGAAGGAAAATGATCAAGCATGAAGAGTTATTGCCCCTTGGAGCCTGGTACAAGTTGTGTGCTTGTGTGTTACTCAACTAGCACTAGCCTGTGCTAGGATCTAAAGACAATATTCCACAACGTGTGAAAAAGGAAGGAACATTAATCAACAATTGCCTCTTGGAGCCTGGTACTTGTTGTGTGCTGGTGCGTTACTCAACTAGCACTAGCTTGTGCTAGGATCTAAGGACATTTTCACAACATGTGAAAAAGGAAGGAACATTAATCAACAATTGCCTCTTGGAGCCTGGTACAAGTTATGTGCTTGTGTGTTACTCAACTAGCACTAGCCTGTGCTAGGATGTAAGGACAATCATCCACAATGTGTGCAAAAGGAAGGAACATTAATCAACAATTGCCTCTTGGAGCCTGGTACATGTTGTGTGCTTGTGTGTTACTCAATTAGCACTAGCTTGTGCTAGGATCTAAGGACAATCATCCACAATGTGTGAAAAAGGAAGGAACATTAATCAACAATTGCCTCTTGGAGCCTGGTACATGTTGTGTGCTTGTGTGTTACTCAACTAGCACTAGCTTGTGCTAGGATCTAAGGATAATCATCCACAATGTGTAAAAAAGAAAGGAACATTAATCAACAATTGTCTCTTGGAGCCTGGTACATGTCGTGTGCTTGTGTGTTACTCAACTAGCACTAGCTTGTGCTAGGATCTAAGGATAATCATCCACAATGTGTGAAAACGGAAGGAACATTAATCAACAATTGAATCTTGGAGCCTGGTACATGTTGTGTGCTTGTGTATTACTCAACTAGCTCTAGCCGGTGCTAGGATCTTAGGACAATTATCCACAATGTGTGAACAAAAAAGGAAAATTAATCAACAACTGCCTCTTGGAGCCTGGTTCATGTTGTGTGCTTGTGTGTTACTCAACTAGCACTAGCTTGTGCTAGGATCTAAGGATAATCATCCACAATGTGTGAAAAAGGAAGGAACATTAATCAACAATTGCCTCTTGGAGCCTGGTACATGTTGTGTGCTTGTGTGTTACTCAACTAGCACTAGCTTGTGCTAGGATCTAAGGACAATTATCCACAATATGTGAAAAAGGAAGGAACATTAATCAACAATTGCCTCTTGGAACCTGGTACATGTTGTGTGCTTGTGTATTACGCAACTAGCACTAGCTTGTGCTAGGATCTAAGGACCATTATCCACAATATGTGAAAAAGGAAGGAACATTAATCAACAATTGCCTCTTGGAACCTGGGACATGTTGTGTGCTTGTGTGTTACTCAACTAGCACTAGCTTGTGCTAGGATCTAAGGACAATTATCTACAATGTGTGAAAAAGGAAGGAACATTAATCAACAATTGCCTCTTGGAGCCTGGTACATGTCGTGTGCTTGTGTATTACTCAACTAGCACTAGCCTGTGCTAGGATCTAAGGACAGTCATCAACAATGTGTGAAAAAGGAAGGAACATTAATCAACAATTGCCTCTTGGAGCCTGGTACAAGTTGTGTGCTTGTGTGTTACTCAACTAGCACTAGCTTGTAGTAGGATCTAAGGATAATCATCCACAACGTGTGAAAAAGGAAGGAACATTAATAAACAATTGCCTCTTGGAGCCTGGTACAAGTTATGTGCTTGTGTGTTACTCAACTAGCACTAGCTTGTGCTAGGATCTAAGGACAATTATCCACAATATGTGAAAAAGGAAGGAACATTAATCAACAATTGCCTCTTGAAGCCTGGTACATGTTGTGTGCTTGTGTGTTACTCAATTAGCACTAGCTTGTGCTAGGATCTAAGGATAATCATCCACAATGTGTGAAAAAGGAAGGAACATTAATCAACAATTGCCTGTTGGAACTTGGTTCAAGTTGTGTGCTTGTGTGTTACTCAACTAGCACTAGCTTGTGCTAGGATCTAAGGACAATTATCCACAATATGTGAAAAAGGAAGGAACATTAATCAACAATTGCCTCTTGAAGCCTGGTACATGTTGTGTGCTTGTGTGTTACTCAATTAGCACTAGCTTGTGCTAGGATCTAAGGATAATCATCCACAATGTGTGAAAAAGGAAGGAACATTAATCAACAATTGCCTGTTGGAACTTGGTTCAAGTTGTGTGCTTGTGTGTTACTCAACTAGCACTAGCTTGTGCTAGGATCTAAGGACAATTATCCACAATGTGTGAAAAAGGAAGGAACATTAATCAACAATTGCCTCTTGAAGCCTGGTACATGTTGTGTGCTTGTGTGTTACTCAACTAGCACTAGCTTGTGCTAGGATCTAAGGATAATCATCCACAACGTGTGAAAAAGGAAGGAACATTAATCAACAATTGAATCTTGGAGCCTGGTACATGTTGTGTGCTTGTGTGTTACTCAACTAGCACTAGCTTGTGCTAGGATCGAAAAACTATTATCAGCCATGTGAACAAAGAAAGGACAACTATTTATCAATAAGAGTTATTGCCTCTTGGAGCCAAGTACAAGTTATGTGCTTGTGTTTTATTCAACTAATACTAGCCTGTGCTAGGATCTAAGGACAATAATCAACAATTAGTAAAAATGAAGGGAATCCATTAAACAAGAAGAGTTATTGCCTTTTTGAGTATGGTACAAGTGAATTGTGTGTGTGTTATTAAACTATATAAGCCTGTGCTACCATCTAAGGAAATTATCAACAATGTGTATGAAGGAAGTAACTGAGGAGCTGCGCCATGAGCGCATGATACGCCCGTCGTTCGCCAATGAAGTAGTAAGGTAATAAATAACCCTTTGAATCATTTTTTTACTTCAGTTTATTTGTATTTGAATACATGGTTTATTTTATAAGTACATGAGCATGGAGCGCCGTCTGAAAAGGTGTGAAAAGTCTGAAAACCAGCAGATACAAAAAGTTACATAAGGCATTAGTGCTAGGCAAAGTAATGGCAGAAGACAGCTGGAATATTTGTCAAAAAAATATGTTCAACTCACCCATTTGAGTATGTGTGTATGGAATTCCAATGTTCCAGTCAAATCTCATCCAGTTGAATATGTGAATACTTGATAATTTAACATTGTAACATGGTAAATCCGATACGGTAGGACAGTCAATGAAATCACGAAATTTTGACGAACAAAGTCGCATAACTCTGGAACGACAATTCAGAATTCCGTCAAAAATGAAAGGGGATCAGGGTTTATGAATATTAAGATTGTGTTAAAATTTGAAAAAAATCCATCGAAGGATATTTGAGCTACGGTAGGACATTCAATGAAATCACGAAATTTTGACGAACAAAGTCCCATAACTCTGGAACAACAATTCAGAATTCCGTCAAAAACGAAAGGGGATCAGGGTTTATCAATATTAAGATTGTGTTGAAATTTGAAAAAAATCCATCGAAGGATATTTGAGGTACGGTAGGACATTCAATGAAATCACGAAATTTTGACGAACAAAGTCCCATAACTCTGGAACGACAATTCAGAATTCCGTCAAAAACGAAAGGGGATCAGGGTTTATCAATATTAAGATTGTGTTGAAATTTGAAAAAAATCCATCAAAGGATATTTGAGCTACAGTAGGACATTCAATGAAATCACGAAATTTTGACGAACAAAGTCCCATAACTCTGGAACGACAATTCAGAATTCCGTCAAAAACGTAAGGGGATCAGGGTTTATCAATATTAAGATTGTGTTGAAATTTGAAAAAAATCCATCGAAGGATATTTGAGCTACAGTAGGACATTCAATGAAATCACGAAATTTTGACGAACAAAGTCCCATAACTCTGGAACGACAATTCAGAATTCCGTCAAAAACGAAAGGGGATCAGGGTTTATCAATATTAAGATTGTGTTAAAATTTGAAGAAAATCTGTCAAAGGATATTTGACGTAGCGTACGACATTAACAGACGGACGGACGGACGGACAGACGGACGGACGGACGGACAGACGCGGGGTATACCATAATACGTCCCGTCATAGACGGGCGTATAAAAACATGGACCACCAAAAGCCATTGCCTCTTGAAGCCTGGTACAAGTGATGTTCTTGCATGTTACTCAACAAGCACTAACCTGTGCTGGGTCTAAGGACAACTATCAACATGAGTAAAAAGGTAGGAAAATCAATAAACCAGAGGAGTTAAAGCCTCTTGAAACCTGGTACAAGTTATGTTCTTGTGTATTACTCAACTAGCACTAACCTGTGCTAGGATCTAAGGACAATTAACAAAATGTGTAAAAATGAAGGAAAATCAATAAACGAGAGGAGTTATTGCCTCTTGGAACCTGGTACAGGTTATTTGCTTGTGTGTTACTCGACTAGCATTAGAACAAAATTTTATGTTCTGACAAAGATTCATGACCATCAGACTTTATAAGTAACTTCTAGAGTGTTAACAAGCTTGTTCTTTAACTTTTACAACTGAGCTAGTCTTTTACCTCACATGGCATGCATTTGGCATAAGACCCATTTTCCACCATGTGGCTCATATAGGATCAAATGTATTGAAACCATTGGAAACTGATTTTTTTTTTGTAATACTCAAAATATTCAAGCTAATACCAAGAACTTTTAAATAACCAGGTGTGTAATTTATTTTTAATGATAAATAATAATAATTATTATTTTTACTTATTTTCTCCTTAAAACATAATACAAGTTTTACTAAATCAAAGTTTGTGTTGAGCCAAAGATTTTAAAAGAAACCATTTTCAGTTGCACTTTGACTGAATAGTTATGTCTTGTGTTGATGGGTTCGAATGGCCTTGATGGTCTAACACTTTACCTTTTCTTAACTATGTGAGTATCAACCCACAACTAGTATGATCATTAGGGTTTAACATACACACAAACAAAGTGATACATTGCAAAAATGCTATATAGTTAATTTCAAAGCTGATTTCTGGCATCTTGAATTAACATATACACACTTGTTAATGGTAGTACACTGTAACTCCAATATAACGCGCTCCGTTATAACGCTGAATCAAATATAACGCAGGGGGTGCTTGGATCCCATTTTTTCTCCAACCTTCCAATGGATTTCTGATTCAAATCCGTATTGTGCAACTTCATGTATATTCAGACAATTCAAAGATGGCGGCAATCACATGTTGATTGCTTTATTCAACCGTCCGTTGAACCGATTATAATCGCCTCGAGGTTAAACAACACAGACAGCTAATTGGTGTTAATCTGTTGTGTAATGTCAATAAAGATGTGAAAAACTCGCGTGTCAGTGTTTATTACATGTATTCCTCATCAGAGCGGTTCAGTGCGATAATTTCCATAAGTTAAGTGCAAGCAGGATAGTTATACAATTAAAGTAATTCAAAAGGATTGAAACATTCTTACTTTGATATGGTTGCAGTTTGACTATATTAAATGAGCGGCTGTGAAATAAACTGCCCACTGTATAAAACAACTTTTTCTGTCATTTCATTATCATTCTAGTATTATGTCATTTAATCTTTCAGTTTGTGTATAAGAAATTAAATAATGCAGACGATTTATTTACATGCGAACGCAGTGTACCGGTAATTGTTAACAGAGTTTCACTTTGATTTTTGCGCGGTATCAGAAAGTCCCCGGGAAACACGTTTTTTGCATGCGTATGACGCAATTAAACAATTTTTTGTACATGAATCGTATTGCATTCAATCTAAATTTAAAGTCGCTCGTCCAATGAAAGCTCTGACCCATAATGCAGTGTACTCTTAACACTTCTGAAAATGGCATATATGCGTACGGTTGTGTTTACGAATTTCTTAAACATATATCGTCATTAATGTTCAAGATTATTATTTTTTAAGTGATGTTGCAATTTTATTGGATTATCAGATAAATGTGCACATAAGAAAAGCAGTATGTATACTGTTATCGATACGATTCAGTTTATATGCATGTATTTGCGTCAACACAGCATGGCAATATACATGACCTATATTATAGGCTATTCTATACCTGTTTTTTTTAAAGCGCCCTGCAGTAAATGAGCTCAAAACTTATAACGCGGATCCGTTATAACGCTGTTTCGCGGCTTGGACCCCATTGACCGTGCTATATTGGAGTTACAGTGTATTATTTTCATCAACTGGAACAAAACCAAAAACTACATGTGCATGGTAAACATTTTATGCACAGTATATTGCGTTCCTGACAACATTCATACAACAAAGTTTGGTTTATTATAATTAATTACAAACAAATTCCACATATTTTCATCTGTATGGTCATACATAAGTGGAAAATGTACAAGAAGAAATAAACTTATTAAAAGAAATAGTATTCACTTACTTGACTCTAATGAAGGCCATAATCCAAGAGCATATGCCCTGGGGAAAAACACAACAAAGTAAATATCATCTATGATACATGTACATTTTACAAAGACTTAAACATGTATTCTTCACAACTTTATCTTAAATAGATACCATAATTATATTAAAATGCAACACAATCTGGGCAATTTTTTAAGTAATTGTTTACCTTTTTTATTTTGAAAATTTGTTTTTGCATTGTTTTTGCAGTCATATTATCAAAGAAACATTTATTTCAACACTTAAAGTGTTAATTGCAAGCATTACAAACAACTGGAATGTTGATAATTTTCGATTGCTTTTTATGTATATTTTTTTTACAAACATTCTTTTAAAATTGTCAATAAATGTTGAAGAGCCATTTCTTTGCACAGGCAATTTTTACGTTAAATATAACATAAGAGAACAAAGCGTTTAAAGATTAATATTTGTGAAAGAATACTTGGGAATATTTCAAAATAGTTCCGATTCCATTGCGATGTATGTATGGATGAAAATTAGGATAAGCATATATATATCCAAGTTATTTATAATCCACAACATATGGTAAAGATAACATCATTATAAAAACATGTTACCTAAAATAATACATAAACAAATTTGTTGTGTTAATTGGAATCATTTTTTCAATAAAAGCATATGGATAAACCAAGATTGGTACCAGGTTACCTACCCTGTCTTGATTAAATATCTGAGAATCAAAGGATTCTACCGACCCCACGTCACATACACCATCTTGGTCTCCATAAAACAATGACGTCCATCTACAATATTAGACATCATACAATAAGAACAACATACACTTTAAGTTACAAAATGCATTTTAATAATTGTCATTAAAATCATGCTATAATGGACTCTTTTTTCATATTACATTAATCCTTTGCATGCTGGGAAATTTGTCATCTGCTAAAATGTCTGCTTAATTTCAAAAATTAGCATTTTCTTCCATTTTTTTTTTTCAAAGAATATTATCAGAATAGCAAACAGTTTGGATCCTGATGAGATGCCACGTTCTGTGGCGTCTCATCTGGATCCAAACTGTTTGCAAAGGCCTTCAAAATTCGGTTCCAGCACTGAAAGAGTGAACAAGTTTTGAAACACTGTGTTACATTGCAGGTCATCTGGTCATGATACAAAAATAAAAGACGCTACTTTTTCGAAATTTTGCAAATTCTTGACATTGAAGGTAAAGTGATTTATTTATGATATTAACAATCTTGCCAAGTGATTGATTCTGAAATTAACAATCTTCTGCTGTTTTAAGGGGGTTTAATTTGGATACCTAATTATTTCATTAATTGCTGCTGCTTAAATTCATAAAATATAAGCATACAATTGCGCTATGATGAACTTGCAAAATTAACATGAAGGTTAAACAAGAGATGTGTTTGTCAATAACACAATGCCCCCTACTGCGCCGCTTAGATTTTTTTAAAAATTCTTTGGCAGGTACAGATAATTATCTACCTTTAAAGCTTATTACTTCCCTTGGATTTATGGATTTGTTTTTTTTACCTTTGACCTCGAGGGATGACCTTGACCTTTCACCACTCAAAATGTACAGCTCCATGAGATACACATGCATGCCAAATAACAAGTTGCTATCTGAAGCAACATAGAAGTTATGAGCATTTTTTCGAAACCTAAACGCAAAGTGTGACGGACAGATGTACGGACAGATAGACCGTCCTCCTGGGGGCATACAAATTAAAACTTATCAAATAACACCAGTAACAATGCATTATATATTGATCATAACAATAGAATAGATGAACTGTAAACATCTTAGAACTAAACAGAGATAACAGAAACAATATGTTTATTAGCCAGTACATGTATTCCAGAAGAAACTAAATATTGCATGCAAGATGAAAAAGACATGAAACTGACAGGCGGATGATTTATTACCTTTAAACAAGACTTCCGGAGAATTCACCATTTTTACTACAGCCATATAAGGAAAACCTCACCACCACCTGGCAGCCATGTTTTATAAAGGACAAGAACTATTTTCAAAAGGACCAGAACTATTTTTGAACTCGACTGAAATACTATGAGAATAAATTTTCTGAGCAAATGTTTCACGATGATTGGGCATATATTAGACTTAAAGAAAGAAAGTTAACAATGTGAATGTTGATAACAGAACAGAAAATGGTCAACAACTGATCACAAAGTCTCCCTATTAGACAAACATTGTCCTCAGGTAAGCAAACAAGAGGGCCAATAATTTTATTGTACTCAGGTAAGCGAACAAGAGGGCCAATAATTTTATTGTACTCAGGTAAGCGAACAAGAGGGCCAATAATTTTATTGTACTCAGCTAAGCGAAGAAGAGGGCCAATAATTTTATTGTACTCAGCTAAGCGAAGAAGAGGGCCGATAATTGAATTGTACTCAGGTAAGCAAACAAGAGGGCCAATAATTTTATTGTACTCAGGTAAGCGAACAAGAGGGCCAATAATATTATTGTACTCAGCTAAGCGAAGAAGAGGGCCAATAATTTTATTGTACTCAGGTAAGCAAACAAGAGGGCCAATAATTTTATTGTACTCAGGTAAGCGAACAAGAGGGCCGATAATTGAATTGTACTCAGGTGAGCCAACAAGAGGGCCAATATTGTACTCAGGTGAGCCAACAAGAGGGCCAATATTGTACTCAGGTAAGCCAACAAGAGGGCCAATAATTTTATTGTACTCAGGTGAGCCAACAAGAGGGCCAATATTGTACTCAGGTGAGCCAACAAGAGGGCCAATATTGTACTCAGGTGAGCCAACAAGAGGGCCAATATTGTACTCAGGTTAGCCAACAAGAGGGCCAATATTGTACTAAGGTGAGCCAACAAGAGGGCCAATATTGTACTAAGGTGAGCCAACAAGAGCTAATATTATACTCAGATGAGCCAACAAGAGGGCCAAAAATTTATTGTACTCAGGTGAGCCAACAAGAGGGCCAATAATTTTATTGTTCTCAGGTGAGCCAACAAGAGGGCCAATAATTTTGTTGTACTCAAGTAAGCCAACAAGAGGGCCAATAATTTTATTGTACTCAGGTGAGCCAACAAGAGGGCCAATATTGTACTCAGGTGAGCCAACAAGAGGGCCAATATTGTACTCAGGTGAGCCAACAAGTGAGTCAATATTGTACTCAGGTGAGCCAACAAGAGGGCAAATATTGTACTTAGGTAAGCAAACAAGAGGGCCGATATTGTACTCAGGTAAGCCAACAAGAGGGCCAATAATTTTATTGTACTCAGGTAAGCCAACAAGAGGGCCAATAATTTCATTGTACTCAGGTGAGCCAACAAGAGGGCCAATAATTTTATTGTACTCAGGTGTGCCAACAATAGGGCCAATAATTTTATTGTACTCAGGTGAGCCAACAAGAGGGCCAATGGCCCTAGATTTCTCACCTCAGACCTGAAGGCACTCTACTGTTTTGATCAGCTTTAGCAATGTATCAAGAACTATTTTGGAACTCGCCAACGAAATGAGAGTGTGCGCAATATTTTGAGTTATTCTGACAAATTCACCTAGATTTTAATATCAATAAAGTTCAGAACTCAGCCAAGATATAATCAGGACAAATTTTCTTATCATTTCTCATAAAGATTGAGTAACAAATGTGGCCCCTAGACTATTCACAAATGTTTGTTTTATTTTGAGTCATGTCATCCAGTGTCTAACTCAGCCACGATTCCGTTGGGACAATGTTATCAAACATTTTCATAAAGATTGGGCAACAAATGATGCCTTCAGTGTGTTCACAAGCTTTTTCTCAAATTTGAACAAGTGACCACACCTCACTTGATCCAGTTAAGAACTCTGCATTCACATCAGTTGGCAACAATGTTCTCAAAAGGTTTCACGAAGATTGGGCTTTAAATGTGGCCTCTTGAATGTTTACGAGCTTTTTCCTTTAATGTGACCCTGTTAAGTTGTTTCTCATTCCGTGTTAACCAAGTTTAACTTGCACGAGATATAATTAGGACAATGTTTTGGCCAAGTTTCAAAAAGATTTGGCAATAAATGTGGCCTCTAGAGTTTTGAGCTTTTCCTTTAATTTGACCTAGTCTTTGACACTGTGCATCTCAGATTCAAACTCATCCAAGAAATAACTAGATAAAATATTCTGAGCAAGTTTTATAAAGATTGGGAAATACATGTGACATCTGGAGTGTTAAAAAAGTTTTTTAGTCAGAAAAAAACTGACCCATGTTTTTTAACAGACCATAACCATTTTTGAACTTGACTGATAAATCATTTGAACAAATGTTCTGAGCAAGTTCCATGATGGTTGAACAATTTGCTTAATGAAGAGTGATCTCAATGTTTCACTTTAGCCATATAAGGAAAACGGCTACTTCCACTCTTGGCCATGTTTTTTAACAAACCACAATTATTTTCTAATTCAGCTGAGAATGTTTTCCCCAAGTTTCATGAAGATTTGGCTATAAATGTGACTTCTATAGTGTTAACAAGCTTTTTCTTTTAATTGACCTATAGTGACCTTGTTTCTGACCTCAAGTTATCCAGTGTTGACCTCAAGTGACCCAAGATATCATTGGTATGAGTTTCATGAAGATTAAACAATAAATGTGGCCTCTAAAGTGTTACCAAGGTAAATGTTGAAGACAGACAAGGGATGACGAAGGATAGACAAAAGGGGATCACATTGTGCTGAGATAAGCAAAAATGGGACAAACAAACAGAAAAATGAAATAAAAACATTTACACATTGTATTTGTTTTCCTGGACGCCATATTCATTGACAGTTTGTGGCTCTCGCAATGTGCTGTTAAATAAAGTTACAATATAAAAGTAATCAACAACATCAATGCATACACAACATGTATATACATTTGTGCATTATACGAAAAATACATTACAACATCTAATTTCTCTAAAAGATACAAGGCAAATCTCCTATGACCTAATGCAATCATGCTAGTATTTTTCGATTGAAATGATCTTTTCCATAAAATATTTAAAAGCAAGTTTCAAATCAACTGTTAATTATCAAAGGTTTAAAAAAAGTATTATTGGTCTAATAACGTCAGATAAAGTCACTGTGACGTTACTATTCCCATATCTCTATTCTCTTGCATTTTCATTAAGAAATTTGCATTGTATAAATATCTACCATAATGCAAACAAAACTTATTTACTTTTAAACAAAACCTGATTTAAATGTGAAACAAAACAATTAATTACAAATTATAATTGTAATACTATTTTAATAGAGGTACAATTTTAAATACAAGCAAATAACAGAACATGAGAATAAGTTCTACAGCTTTTATTAAAAGCTTCTATTAACCAAAAATGACTGTCCGTAGTACATTAATTTTATAAGCCTTACAACATAAATTTTACAAGGGACGTACACTACAGGGTGTGTCTTACTTTTTCTCCTGGCGTGTCACAAGAGCTATCTTCCCGTAATCCCAGGCAACTCGACGAAGAATCGCAAACAGCAATATCAGAAGCTGAAAAAAGGCAATATATGATAAGATGATGGAGGAATCACATCATCCTGCTTGCATTGATGTAATAGCATCCTGTGGTAAAAACATAACTGTATTTCACCTTGGTGAATACTCCATACTCTTTGTGAATACATATACATTATTATGATGCTGTGTTTTTGTGATTTACATGTAATTTCTTGCTTTTTTACATATTCGGTGATAAACTTTTATTGTTTTCAAAATTATAATAGAAAATGATAAAAAAACAAAAAAAAACAACAACGAATTCTTGAGTATAGTTTATTGCTTGACTTGAAGAAGCTCTTTGTTTAGGTTTTCTAAACCCATGTAAGTATTTAGTAAACTACTCTGTATTCAGCACTTACAACAGGACATTTATGAAACAAAATCATCTGCATACCATGTTTAATGGCAGCCATTTAAAAAAACTTTTTTTTTCTACAACATGTTTGCTAGCTTAATGTATTCTAATTTCAACAAAAATAAGTATGGAACTTGTGCAGTACTTTTGAAAATAATAACCATATGTTCCAATGAACCTATTTAAAACTATACGGTTAACAAAGCACAGGACTTGTATGAAAACGTGACTTACCAGCCACACACAGATGTTAATCACGAGCGTCTCCGGAATCCCTCCATACAGAAACCCTATACTAGTCTTGTTTTGATAGACCAGGGTTTCAGAACAGACATGGATGTCCTGTTGTTCTCCAAACACTTTGAATAGCTCAGGATCAACTGTTACAGTTTCATCAATTAACTCTTCCATGCTGATGCCAGAAGGTTCTGTCAATGGCTTTAAGTGGAACATTAATGATATCCTAAAGACTTACATCTTGCAAGCAGAGGGGTGACATATTTCAATGTTCTATTCCAATTCACCTGAAATTTAAAAAAAAAGTTGGTTATTAAAATCATTTGTTTAACAATGTTTTATATTATTTCTTTAATTATCATTTGAGTCCAATAAAATGTGAAAACCCTGCCAATTTAAAAATGAGAATCTGAGCAAACCAAGCCCAACATTAACCAGGGTAGGGTCAGCGGGCTTGAGCTGATTTCAATCATTGCACTTTGCCAATATAAGAGTGCTGTACAGTACATACATAAACATATGCTTTTTATGTAAGCACTTAATGACTCCTCAAACATTATGTTTACCTTTAAAAGGGACCTTGACCGTTTCTGTTCTTGGATATTTAAGTGAGACTTTGCCCTTTAAGAAGTCTCTCAAGCTGAAGTGTACAACACATCCTCTCATCAACATTTATATTTGTGCAAAGTTATTTTGAAATCCTTAAATAAATTGCAAAGTGATGGCTAAGACAGGAATTTGCATACCAATTACAGGACGGACGGCAAGAAGGACAGACATACAGACAGACAGTGTGACTGTTGTATGCCGCCCTGATTAAAGCACACTCTATACCGGTAATTGCAATTGCAGAGTTTCAAATAAACAAAAAAAAAGATTACAAAATCAATACAGAATAAATTACAACAAGAGGGCCATGATGGCCCTGAATCGCTCACCTGACTAATCTCGTTACATCAACTTAAATTCTATCAGACACATATACAATCCCATGCCAGATTTCATCAATCAATACATTCTGACAAAATTTCATTAAGACGTGATGAAAACTGTGACCTCTTTCATCTACACAAGGTTTACTAGAATTGGCCTGGTGACCTCATTTTTTACCCCAGATGACCCATATACGATCCAAAATCAGATATTATCAAGATAAACATTCTGACCATATTTCATTAAGATCAGATGAAAACTATGACCTCTATTGTCTACACAAGGTTTTTCTATGATTTGACCTAGTGACCTAGTTTTTTACCCCAGATGACCCAAATACAATCAAAACCCAGATTTCATCAAGATTAACATTCTGGTCAAATTTTATTAAGTTTGGATGAAAACTGTGACCTAGACCGTCTACACAAGTTTTTTTTAAACTTTGACCTAGTGACCTAGTTTTTACCCTAGATGACCCAATTTCGATCCCAACCCAGATTTTAACAAGACAACATTCTGACCATATTTCATTAAGATCAGATGAAAACTGTGACCTCTTTTGTCTACACAAGGTTTTTCTATGATTTGACCTAGTGACCTAGTTTCTGACCCCAGATGACCCAAATACAATCCCAACCCAGATTTCATCAAGATAAACATTCTGACCAAAATTCATAAAGATTGGATGAAAACTGTGACCTCTATTGTCTACACAAACAAATTATTGACGGACAAACGCACGCACACACGCATGCACAACGGACACCGGACATCACACAGTCACATAAGTTCACCATGTCACTTCGTGACAGGTGAGCTAACAAAGCAACCCAACTAACTATCACATTTTTTTCAACCATACATTCATTATGCTGTCAAATTATCATGAGGCCAGTTTCTTGGTTGGTGTTATCTCAAAGGAATCACAAACTGCCAAGTCCCGGGCAACTTAGAATATCCACATATGGAAATGACATCGATCTTATTCTAGACATTGTTCATCAAGACTGAACAATGATGGCCACAGTATCTGAACGTTATCATCAACATTGATACTGAAGTATATCCATGTTTATTACTTATTCAAAGGTTCTTTTAAAAATGCACATAATATACATGTTATTAATAGTTAATGTTATGGCTTTTTAATTTAGAGCACTGGAGTTGGAATTGCTTTCATGTCTAACATGGTAAAATTCTTGTTGTTTTTTTTTCAACAAAAAGGTATGCATTTTTTGGTGAATGATGCATAAATAAACTCTAAAATAATGTAAATAACATCATAAAAATTCATAATAAATACATGTGAAAAGCAAAGTTAAACAGTTTAATCTTAACTCTTTTTTAGATTAAAATAGTACCCAGTATAAAAAATGAAACTTTCAAACCTATTAATCATGGCACAGGACTTACTTTATAATTTTTCTACAGATTTTCTTCAAAATTTCCTTTTTTAACCATATTTGATGATACCCACATATAACAGTTTTTTTCCTACGTATAATCACTTATGGATATCAATTTAATATAATTAATTTTAGAAAACACATCTGTTTTCAATACTTTTTAGTTTAAGCAGCAAGCTTAAGATAATAAGTCTTATAGACAATAAACATTCAAGATTATAACATACCTGCAAGACCCATGTAACAATTAGAACATTTAATGAGCTAATCACATGAGAATTTTAACACTACTATATGCTGACAAAATTGTAACATTCAAACATTTAAACCATGCAGTGCGTTAGGGAACAACTAGTTTGTATTGGAAACAATTTGACAGTGAGCAAAAACATTCCCACAGCAATATGAAACAGCAACATATGTTACATCTGTATTTAACTCCTACAAGCAGCCTGTATGACTAAGTACTACATGACCATAAGCTTGCTCAATATCACTTCATACAGTTGACTGATTCTTTCTAATGACCGGATAAATATCAGGACAATTCAAAACACAATATTAAAAATAGATTGTGTACACATGTAAAGGTATCATTCCATAAAAAATTCATTAAGAAAGTAAATACTTGGTGAGTACGGATAAAAATCAATGCCATACCAGATGCTAAAGTAAAACAAAACTGGTGTTATCATACAATACCAGAGAAGATTTGTTACAAAAGTATCATCCTTAATGAAGGAATTACCTTGAAAACCGCACATAATCACATTTTAAAACAAACGTCAGGTAACTTAGTGCAAATATTAAATCAACCTTAGAGTGCTAGACATCCTCTCCAGCCTACTTTCCACTAGCTACAGTGTTATCTATCAGCGATATTACGACCATTATTGGATGCTGGATATCGCTCTAGACAAGCCTTTCTGGGCCCAATAAATGTATAGGAAACCTTCATTGATCAGCATCTCCACTGTTTCTATTATATACATCGTCAGCTACTTGAAATTGTTTTGTGGTATTGGAGGAACATAGCTAAGGGAATATTTTGACACCATTTACAGCAAATATTGCAGTTATGCTTCTTCAGGTCTCAGCTTATATGTACATAATTTGTCACATTTTAAAAAGCATATGTTTTGTCATACCATCTTCATTCATTTTTTGTTTAATACTTTTAACAATACCTTCATAATTATGTTACCGGTATGTTACAGAACCAAATTTGTTATATAAGTCTATAATTATCAAATATTTGAAGACCTTGGTGTGGCTGATTAGACTGCATAGACATGAATTAAAAAACAAATGTATCATCCGCATTAATTTATATTGCAAATTAAATGCCAATACAAACTTAATGAAGTCAAATAAACCTTATACCAGAATAAATTAACTACATTGTATCCCACTTGCAGTAACATAGTGTTAATACATGCACCGTTGCATCCATGAACTTACACAGATTAACCTGAAAAAGTATACATAATTAACACTTTAAATGTTTTAAACATACTATTGATATTAATTTATATTTGAATTATATCTGCTATTTTATTACAAATATTTAGTGCTGCACCTATACTCAATCAATAGATACAGTCTATTTAAATTGTAAAGCATTGTTTCACATCTTTCTGCATGTAAAATGTTAACAAGATCATTGCCTAGCGGGTGCAGACCACTCATCTATTTTACTTTATAAAGGTGAAGGGACCTATCTCAATACTTCAATCAAAAGGGGGAGGGGGGAGAGGGGTGTATAGTGTGAGGGTGTGGTCATTTATTACAATATCTTTCAAAAATGAAAAAAAAAAATTGTTTGGGAGGGGGGGGGATTCTTCAGCAGGATGTTGACTGTCTTTCGAAAATAAAATAATAAACCATTATTTTCATCATCATCATCATTTATTAGATGATCTTTCAAAAAAAAGAAAAAAATGGAAAATCAAATTGGGGGGAGGAGTTCTGAGGTGGGGCGTGGGGGATGATTTGGGTGGAGTCCATTGTGGTATGTCAGGTAAGTGTTGTTTCGTCAAAGTATCAATCAAATCTGATTATAAATAAGGAAGTAATGGCAATTTTAGCAAAATTTAATCATTTGATCTTGAGAGTCAAGGTCAAATTCAACTTGCCAGGTACAGTACCCTCATGATAGTAAGAAAGAATATAAAGTAAGAAAGCAATAACCTTAATACTTCAAAAGTTTAGTGGATCTAAACACAAAATTCAACAAAATATTCAAAGTAACTAAGTCATTAAAGAGCCATAACTCCATCAAAATGCCAACCAGAGTTATGCAACTTGTCATGTACAGTTCCCCTATGATAGTGATTATTTCAAGTGTGAAAGCAATAGCTATGATACTTTAGGAGTAAGGCCAGCATTTTTTTATTATTTGTTTTACAGGAACGCCCGATCCTATTTCTCGACAAATACAAATAAAAATAAAAGACACTTTGATTTTTTTATAATTACATTTCACCTGTCGACCTGGTATTTTATCCAAAACTAGAAAAAAAAGTGCGCAGATTGCCGAAAGTGTTGTTCAAAATTTGTTTATAATACGGGTTGTTTCGTTGTGCCAATGTAGCATATTTTAAAATAAAATTAATTAAAAACGGAGCTGAAACAATTTCAATTAGAAAAGTTAATCTCCAGAACACCACGTTGACATCATTCCCATATTATGTGATACGAAATAAAAAATAATTAGAGTTTTTGCAGATGATGCAGAGGTGTCACCATCAATAACTTTTGGTGTGTTAAAAAGTTTTGGTTAGATTAATAAATATGCGTATTTATTAAAATGTAGATCCTGTAATATTTTTATAGATAAAAATCAACATCCCGAAAATGTCCAAGAAGAACTACCTTACGTTTCTTTATAATGAACATGAGGACTGAACCACAGGTACTTGCATCAATAATCCCATTCCCAACCCACCCATATATATTTTTTATTTAGAAAAAAAGTATGCAACACAGCTTCTGAAGAAAATAACATTGGGCACGGATGTTCGTATGTCCGTTAAAGTCACAAGAAAGTTTTAATTAGTTTTCTTGACACAGTAGCAAATTAACATGCTTTTTATTCTTCATTAACTTAAAACAAAACATTTTTTTCATATATTAAACTGAATAACTATTTTTATTATATCAACATTTTTACAATTTGCCGGAACCTTTTGACCAGGTTACGTCCCTTTGTTTGGATCAGTTCATTTTATTGAATTTCTACAGACGAAACCAAAGTTTTGACTTTCAAAATGTCATATAAAAAAAATGGAATTTATTTCTTAATAATTTGATCAGTTTTGTAAATCAGAAATACATCTTAATGTATTTTTCAAAAATGAGTTGTTATTTAGCCGAAATATGATGTTCTATCAACTGTACATAATATTTTCATACTGCAGGATTTGTACTGCAATGAATGCAAGTAAATTTATCACACCTCAGGCTCTGTTGATAAATGTGCTCAATCGGCTTTATGTATTTGTTCCAAGGGTTATTTTTATCTTCACATTTATATAGCTCTCTCTGTTTGTTATATATCCAAACAAATGTCATTGCTGTTTCTCCTAAAAATAATACAGACAACACACTCCATAGAAATTTTCATTTGAACTTTAACTGTGAATAAGAGAGGAACAAAATAATATGTGCAAATGTTTACACCATTCTATTTTGACAATACTGTGAGTCTTTTACGAAATGATTAAAATAGAATACTATTTTAACAAGAGGGCCATGATGGCCCTGAATCGCTCACCTGACTCATTAAGATCAGATGAAAACTATGACCTCTATTGTCTACACAATGTTTTTCTATGATTTGACCTAGTGACCTAGTTCCTGACTCTAGATGACCCAAATACAATCCCAATCCAGATTTCATCAAGATAAACATTCTGACCACAGTTCATAAATATTGGATGAAAACTGTGACCTCTATTGTCAACACAAGGTTTTTCTATTTATTTGAACTAGATTTTTACCCCAGATGACCCAAATACAATCCCACCCAGATTTCATCAAGAATTCTGACCAAATTTCATAAAGGTTGGATGAAAACTGTGATCTCTAATGTCTACACAAGGTTTTTCTATTATTTGACCTAGTGACCTAGTTTTTGACCCCAGATGACCCAAATAAAATCCCAACCCAGATTTCATCAAGATAAACATTCTGATCAAATTTCATAAAGATTGGATGAAAACTGTGACCTCTATTGTCTACAGAAGGTTGTTCTATTATTTGACCTAGTGACCTTGTTTTTGACCCCAGATGACCCAAATACAATCCCAAACCGGATTTCATCAAGATAAACATTTTGACCAAATTTCATCAAGATTGGATGCAAACTGTGACCTCTACTGTCTACACAAACAAATTGTTGACGGACGGACGCACAGACACACGCAGGCACGCACAACGGACGCTGGACATCACACGATCACATAAGCTCACCGTGTCACTTCATGACAGGTGACCTAAAAATATGTGTCGGAGATAAACATGAACAGTTGTGGTTAAAATCCCATAGAAACAAGGGCTGTTTGTAAAACATGCATGCCACCCTATATGGGCTATAAGTTGTAGTAGCAGCCATTGTGTGAATACGTTTTTTGTCACTGTGAATGGTGGTGGTGGTGGTGGTGGTGGTGTAGTAGTAGTAGTAGTAGTAGTAGTAGTAGTAGTAGTAGTAGTAGTAGTAATAGTAGTTGTAGTAGTAGTAGTAGTAGTAGTAGTAGTAGTAGTAGTAGAAGTAGTAGTAGTAGAAGTAGTAGAAGTAGTAGTAGAAGTAGTAGTAGTAGTAGTAGTAGTAGTAGTGGTAGTAGTAGTAGTAATAGTAGTAGTAGTGGTAAAAGTAGTAGTAGTAGTGGCAGTAGTAGTAGAAGTAGTAATAGTAGACGTGGTGGTGGTGGTGGTGGTGGTGGTGGTAGTAGTACTAGTAGTAGTAGTACTAGTAGTAGTAGTAGTAGTAGTAGTAGTAGTAGTAGTAGTAGTAGTAGTAGTAGTAGTAGAAGTAGTCGTAGTAGTAGTAGTAGTAGTAGTAGTAGTAGTAGTAGTAGTAGTGGTAGTAGTAGTAGAAGTAGTAGTAGTAGTAGTAGTAGTAGAAGTAGTAGTAGTAGTAGTAGTAGTAGTAGTAGTAGTAGTAGTAGTAGTAGTAGTAGTAGTAGTAGTAGCAGTAGCAGTAGCAGTAGCAGTAGCAGCATTACAAGACCAATACTTAAGAATGATCAAATGGGAAAAGGTAACATAGCACCAGCAGTAAATATGGGGCTCATTTACAGGTCAGATTTGGAATCTCTGCTGTAAAATGAGATTTTGAATGAATTAAGGGAGGCAAATCTGTAATAAAAAGAACATGCATAAACCGTAGTTGTTTCCCTTGTTTGAACCATGCTAAATCCTTACAAGTTTGGAAAGAATTGGATGAAAAATTTGGACTTTATTGCATAAACACCATTTTCTCAATTCAAGGGGAGGTAATTCTGTACTTCATGGACCAATAATGCTCATTTTTTGTAGGGTTCGTGTCCTCATTGATATAAATACACTGTGCAAATTTGGAAAGGATCGGACAAAAAATGTGGAAGATTTTTGAAAGTTTTCACAAAATAGGCAAAAACGAATAAACATGCAAAGTTCAACGAGCTCCTGCGGCCATGTTTTTTGACGAATCAAATTTCTTTGAACAACTTTTTCAGGGGAGCCCTCAAAGGTCATCCCTGTGAAATTTTTTGAAAATCTGATGAGCGGTTTCTGACAAGAAGATTTTTTAAGGTTTTTACCATATATGGTCATGGCGGCCATCTTGGTTATGCGATCACATTTTTTTTAACAATTCTTTTGTCCCATGACCTAGGGATGCTCCACATGAAATTGAGTTGAAATTGGCTCAATGGTTTAGTAGAAGAAGATGTTTACAAATTGTTTACGGACGGACGGACGGACGGACGCTGAGTGATCACAGTAGCTCACCTCGAGCTATCGCTCAGGTGAGCTAAAAATATACAATTATATAGTTCAAAAGTTGTTTCTATATTAATCTTGCGAGTAAATTATATACAGTCAGCAGAGTAATTCTACTAGAACAATTTAAATCCTTGCTACATGTATATAAAATGTTCAATGAAATAAATCTAGGTTTCTAGGTAAATTGTGTCTTTTACCTCAATATCTTGTTGGGGCTAATGTGAAGCCATTGACATGATACAAAAACTAAGAAGATTACCACCATACAATGTCACATACAAAATAATTATCACCTAACCCATGCGTTTTGAGAGAATATGATTGTTTAAGCTCTTTATTATATAAGTAAATATTAATCATGTGAAACAAGGACGGGTTATTATTTACTCTAAATGTATGATTTGATAACACCTAGAAGAAGAAAACACTAACATGTTACACACCAAATATTGAACCCATGACCCTTCTTTGTTGTTAGGGATTATCAAATACATTAATGTATATAAATCAGTTGACCCCTGAAGCGCAAACAGTTTTGACCACGGAGACATGCTTTGAGGAAACTTAGCAAAGAACCTGTATATGGTTGGCATGCAACGTAAGAAACCAATGGGCCTTGCGGTTCAGAGAATGATTATATTATTTATATTTATAAGCAAATCAGTAACCCCTAGGGAGGGCAAATTTTCTGCATGATTTGAACAAACTTCAAAGAGAACCTCGTAACGATGTTACACACCAAATATTGTAGTCATGCCCCTTGTGTTCACTTTACATATATAAACACTAAAACTCTCTGAATATAAAATGAAATGCAGCTCATGTTTTTATAAGTCTATAACTCTCGGTTTCTTAAATGAAATATTCACATTTTATGTACTAGAACTTTCACTACACAAAGTTTGGATCAAGATCAATTCAAGCGCAGTCTGATCAGGATCCAAAGTGTTCGCTTAACATCTCTAGAAGTACTGACTGAATGACAATTATGTTGAACATTTTGGATCCTGATCAGACTGCTCTTTTGGAGCCAAAATGGTCGCAATCGCCTTAAGGTCCAATTTTCTGTTAAGTGGCTCATTTTTTTCTCATGATTGATACAAATTATCATGATATAAAGAAAGTCTGTTGTTTATTGAAGAGTATTTTTTAGTGTGCATATTCCACCCATGGATGAAAGTTACAAAGTTGGTTGTTATTTGAAGCTAGTAAACAATGTAAAAAGTTTTCAAGTCTTTTTTATTTTAGTAAAATGCATGCTATATTTGTTATAAACATACATATGATATACACTCAACAAAAGTTTAACGATCACTATAATACACTACACACCTGGCGTGTTTAATAGTCTCTATTCAAGCAATATAGTATAATACATGCGAAAGGTGCTTTTACCTATAAATATATATAAAAATATGTTTACTATTATTATAAAAAGCTTCTACAACAGTGTAATGAGATATATAAAACACTTAAAGGTTAATGCAAGTATACATAAGGTTAAATTGGCTGAATTTTAAATTTTCAAAAAAAATTAAAAAATCAGCTTAGACAGTTTTATTTTTATTTTTTTGGTAGATTGCTCACATTTCATGCTTTTATTTTTATTTATCCCCCCCCCCCCCCGACTCATTTTTTTTATAACAATTCCCGTAAAACAAATAAAATAAAAAAGCTGGCCTAAGTGGACCAAAACACAAAACGTCACCAAATTTTAAATTTTCTAAGTATAAGAGGGGCCATAATTCTGTAAAATGCCAGTCAGAGTTTTGTTAATTTGCCTGCACAGTCCCCCTATGATAGTTAGTCTGTGTTGCAAGTATGAAAGCAATAGCTTTGACACTTTAGGAACAAAGTGGACCTAAACACAAAACTTATCAAAGTTTTCAATTTTCTAAGTATAAAAATGGCACATAATTATGTCAAAATGCAAGCCAGAGTTATCTAACTTTGCCTGCCCAGTCCCCTCATGATAGTGAAGGGACTCTCATTTTCAATCACAAAGGAGGGAGGGGTGGAGTGAAGAGCGGTGCATTGTGTGGGGGTGTGGACATTTATTACATTTTCTTCCAAAAATGCGAAAAAAAAGGAAAAAAAAAATCGGGTGGGGGGGGGGATTCTTGGGTGCGATGGTTGGACGGTATTTCAAACATAAAATAATAAAAATAAATATTTGTGTTTTTTAACTGTTTCATAAAAGAAAAATGGGGGGGGGGTGAGGTGGGAGGGTATAGTGTGAGGGTGTGGTGGTAATTTGTGAGATGAAAAAAAAAATAAGGGGGGGGATTAGGGTGGGGGGGAGGGGGGGGTGGGGGGGTGGGGGGGATTCTTGGGTGCGATGGTTGGACGGTATTTCAAACATAAAATAATCAAAATAAATAGTTTTGTTTTTTAACCGTTTAAAAAAAAAATTGGGGAGGGGGTGGGGGGGGTATAGTGTGAGGGTGTGGTGGTCATTTGTGAGATGATCTTAAAAAAAAAAAAAAAAAAAAAAAAAAATAAGGGGGGGGGGGTTGGGGGGGGGCACGGGCGATGGTTTGGGTGGAGTCTATTGTGGTATGTCAGGTAAGAGTAGTTTTGTCAAAGTATCAATCAAATCTAATCATAGATAAAGAAGTTATGGCAATTTTAGAGAAATTTAATAATTTGACCTTGAGAGTCAAGGTCATTCAAAGGTCAAGGTAAAATTCAACTTGCCAGGTACAGTAACCTCATGATAGCATGAAAGTATTTGAAGTTTGAAAGCAATAGCCTTGATACTTAAGAAGTAAAGTGGATCGAAACACAAAATTTAACCATATATTCAAAGTTACTAAGTCAAAAAAGGGCCATAATTCAGTAAAAATGACATCCAGAGTTATGCAACTTGTCCTTTTACTGTACCCTTATGATAGTTTGCGAGTGTTCCAAGAATGAAAGCAATATCTATGATACTTTAGGGGTAAAGTGGACCAAAACACAAAACTTAACCAAACTTTCAATTTTCTAAGTATAAAGGGCCCATAATTCCGTCCAAATGCCAGTCAGAGTTACATAACTTTGCCTGCACAGTCCCCTTACGGTAGTTAGTAAGTGTTGCAAGTATGAAAGCAATAGCTTTGATACTTAAGGAATAAAATGGACCTTAACACAAAACTTAACCAAAATTTTCAATTTTCTAAGTATAAAAAGGGCACATAATTCTGTCAAAATGCACGCCAGAGTTATCTAACTTTGCCTGCCCAGTCCCCTCATGATAGTAAGTAAGTGTACCAAGTTTGAATGCAATAGCATTGATACTTTCTGAAAAAAGTGGACCTAAACGCAAAACTTAACCAAAATTTTCAATTTTCTAAGTATAAAAAGGGCACATAATTCAGTCAAAATGCACGCCAGAGTTATCTAACTTTGCCTGCCCAGTCCCCTCATGATAGTAAGTAAGTGTACCAAGTTTGAATGCAATAGCATTGATACTTTCTGAGAAAAGTTGACCTAAACGCGAAACTAAACCCGACGCCGACGCCAAGGTGATGACAATAGCTCATAATTTTTTTTCAAAAAATAGATGAGCTAAAAAACAACTTTTGTATTGTAAACGCATCAACAAATGTCAATGTATTTCACACCCATTTCTGTGTTTTTAGACGTCAATTATAAAAGAAAACTGTGTTCGCACCTTGCAGTATGATCCTGTACCTGGAGGAGTGATAAGTGCATGTTTTTTATGCTATCAACAGTTTGAAGTGATGACAAACTCATAACTGATTGTAATAATAACTTCAAGTGAGATTTTGAGTTATATTTTTTTTTAACCTCTTGCCATACGGATTCATATTATCCTTAGTCTATCGATATCTGGGTTATCCCTATTCTATTGATCTGCTCTTTTTTTACATTGCACTCCTCCTATTTCTACCTTGTTCCCGGGACATACTAACTCCAGGGAATGACTTACTAACTCGTGGGAACGAATTAGCTTTGTCGTGGGAACCACTTACTAAGTCATTATATCGAGTTAGCTAAAATCACCTCTTTTGTTTTATGCACCCCTCCTTTATTTACTGCACTGCTCTTTTTTTCATTAGTGATCTACACTCACATTTAAATTAGTTTTGCACTCCTGTTTTGTCTATCTCGTTCCCTCGAACAAGTAAGTCGTTCCCACTACATAGCTCACTTGTTCCCACGAGTGAGTAAGTTGTTCACTTAGGTTAGCTAAAATTCTCTCCTCCTTTGTTTTATTCAAATGATCAACAATTTTTATATTTGTGTTGTCTGCGTTTTTTAGCAAATGTTATGAAAATAAATAATATGATTTGATTTTAAAACAAGTCATGTTTCATCTACGGGATTAAACTGTGTATGTCTCTTCGATATGGTTACTGACCTACAAAATCATTGTTTTGACAGAAGACATACCATGGTTATTGTATGAAGTATGCAGAGAAGCTGACGAAATGTTAACACACTCGGGCAGAGGTAAACATATCAGTGTATAATCTGTATCTGTTTCTAATATTTGTTTATTTTATAAATATTTATAATTTATTATAGTCTACAATCAATATATGTAAATATTTCTACTCGACAAATTGCTGCATTTAAAGACACTGCGTGATTCAACGGATGGATGCCGAGTCAGAAACTGATGCGGTGTCACTCCGCAAATTATCGTTGAGTGCCTCGACAATATGCCGAGTGAATACTCGCTGGGGATGCAGAGAAATATAAAAACAAGACACCGTCGGAGACGGGTGATGCTCCCCAAAGTTTTTTTTTCTCACAATATTGCACTAGTCAATATATTCAGATAAAAGGAAACGTCTTGAGGGCACAGTAGTTGGGGGGACAATAATTTTTTTATAGAAAATTTCAAAGGGCTATAACTCTGTGATAAATCATCCGACCAGAACCCCCTGATGATATGCACATCTCCTCTTGGTAGTGAAGCTTCCCATAAAGTTTCATTGAATGCCGGTCATTAGTTGCTGAGAAATAGCCCGGACAAAAATTGCACTATATGTACAGTTAATGGAAAATTTCAAAGGGCCATAACTCTGTGAAAAATCATCCAACCAGAACGCGCTGATATTATGCACATCTCCTCTTGGTAGTGAAGCTTCCCATAAAGTTTCATTGAATTCCGGTCATTAGTTGCTGAGAAATAGCCCGGACAAGAATTGCACTATATGTACAGTTAATGGAAAATTTCAAAGGACCATAACTCTGTGAAAAATCATCCGACCAGAACGCGCTGATAATATGCACATCTCCTCTTGGTAGTGAAGCTTCCCATAAAGTTTCATTGAATTCCTGTCATTAGTTGCTGTGAAATAGCCTGGACAAAAATTGTGCATGGACGTACGGACGGACAGACGAAGTGGCGACTATATGCTCCCCCCAAAATTTTTTGGGGGAGCATAAAAACAAAAGAATCTGTCCGCAGCTATGCAGACTGGGTTTGTTTTGCGTGAGCTGTACTGTACTATGTAACCTGTTTCCTGAAGTTCCTGAACTGCTTTACTCCCTTTAGCTTACTAAAGTCATAATATTTCAATTGTGCTTTTGGCTTTTGTTATACTGTCACAACAGTATTTTTTAATGCAATAGCCACCACTTTATAGAGCAGTGACTCTTTTCATGGTGATGGATGTGGGTTCCATACTTGCAACTGCAATCAGAAACATGTTTCTTTCGTGATTTAAATTTCAAGCCTCACAGCAATTCAATTTGTAAGTTAATTTTCAGCTTGTTTGTTAACGTCATAACAGGGCGTAGTGCATATAAACGGACACCCAGAGCCTTTGACAATTGTTGCTGTGACAGCTCGATCTAAAAGTCCATCAGGGCTTTCCACAGGCCATTTAACGATTCCTCGCCGGGGCGCTTGAATTTCGAAATCAGAGTCCCCGGGGCGCTTGAAATTGTCCGATCAGTGTGTTTTTCAGTAAAATTAAGTGGAGATTGTCAAACAAAATCAAGGTTTCCCTATCAGTGCAACAATATTCCCTGTTTAAAAAGAGCAATCGGTACCTACTTTCACAAGTAATCGCCATAAACACCACATGGGGTAATGGATAATCCACTGATAAGACGCACATATCGATTATTCTAGCCAGATTACACAGTCATTTAAATGCTGACAAGGATGTATCAGGTAACTTTCCAGTCGTCAAACTGTGATGTTCATTGTCCAATCGGTTACGCGGATGCTTATGAGGGCGGAGTTTACTATCGACCATTATTTTTGATTGACGTCGGGCACGAAGTAAGAGTTTATCGCAGCTTGATTAGCAAGAAGTTAAACCATTTAAGTAATATAAAACCGGTAACTAGTACAGTACATTAAAGACAGTTTCGGTCATCATCATCACACCTTTTTACTGTAAACAAGTGTTACATATGACTCATAATTAATACGAGAAATTAATTGTAAGTGGTAAACAATTAATTACTTATAGCAAGTAAGTAGTGCAAATAACTCCCGGTTACAATTATGCGACAACAATTTTATTCCAGTACGTGTATATTTCATCATGTCCATTTATAGAACTGATTCACCTTGTTTTTCTGACATTTATTTGACACGCAATGCGCTTTAACACATTTTCGTTGAATTAATTACGCACACTTGTAAATGTTTCGTCTGATAATCGATACTTAGAAGACTGATGATGGCAACCGGGCATAATCCTCTAACAACGTGAATTTCAGGCATAATTCCGTCAAAACATTTATTTGACTCGTAAAGTGTTTAAACAAATTATCGTTGAATTCATAACGCAGCTGTTAATATTTGTTGAAATCTCAAATGGGAATAATTAAATTTGTAATCCGAAACCCATTCCCGTCAGTCGATGTTAACGCATTTTTAATCCGAAACACACTTCCGAATGTTAATATTACCGCAACATTAAAAAATTTGTGCTCCAAATTTGCAGTGCAAATTTACTTTGTGTCGAATCTTTTTCTCAATTCAAAGAGCGCGAAAATTATGCAGCATGTACAACGTCGCGTCATGTGCATTGTGCGTGTATTGAACAATATTTCATCAAATCTATAAATAGTCACTTAAAATTTATTTGATACTATAGAAAAATGGCAAGGTTTGTGTTAAAGAAATAATTGAGAGCTTTTATCGTAAACATTTACCAGAAAGTGATTTTCAAAACCGGAATAAACGGGATTATCGGGTAATAAATAGAAACTTGAAAAGAAGTAAGTATACAGTAATAGAGTCGGGTTGAAACAGATGTATTGGGGAATCGTTCGAGTCGGGATTTAACTATCTGTGCGGGAAAGTTTTAAAACAATGAAACAATATAAAAAAACATTTTTTTATGACTGGGGGATTTTCTTGAAGTCATAGCGCACCAAATGACATCTTTTAACGCTTTTTTTATTTGAGTTATAACGCACCACAGAACATGAATTGACACGTTAATTTTTTTTTAAATCAACGTCGGGAGGGGACACCCCTCCCGAACCACCCCTATCAGCCCCGGGGCGCTTGACAAAAATCCTGTGGAAGGCACTGAAGTCCATATGCACCCCTTCTTAAACACAACCACAGTTTACCATACTAGCCACTCAATCCGAATCACTAAACAGACATCATTTGTTACTTATTACCGAAAACTATGAATGAACTTCAAAAACACATTAAATTTACCTGAATGGCAACCTACGAACATTAGCCTGTGCATGCATCATTAAAAAACACCACAATTTTTCAACAAACTTGTTAACATTTTTTTTTGAAATTTGAAACAGTGTAAATATTATAGAATCGTTATCAACATGGCTACATCACAAATAACAATGTGAAAAAGATTGGCGAACTGTAACCAAACTGATACCGCTAGCGACACTTTTAGTTGGCAACAATTATATGCGACATTTTTTCATGATGGTGTATACTGTTCATCTGTTGAGTCGCGGTACTTAATCTTATTCTCGGAAATAAAACATCAAAACACAACTTACCAATCAAATGAAATAGTTTTTATTTAACCCCATCATAATGTTTATCAGAAATGATAAAAATAGTATAAAATTAACAAAGAAAACGAAACAATGCTGAAAAATACGAATGGCTATCGGCCATTGTTTTATTTGATTAAACAGTGTTTGTCGTTCATTCTTCAGCAGAACAGTGAATGCACAAAAATGTGCTGTCTCTTCTCAGGACCCTCACATCACAGAAGTATATCAAGTGGACCCAGTGTCTGCCCTTTGCAGATTATTTCTGTCATATGGCTTCTGGTCTCTGAATTGTTTCATTTTCTGAAAATAATCAAAAAGATCTGGTCAATTATCTTTCATTGATTGTCATTGTTGACATTGTCAATTCTTTTGTATTTACAAGTTTAAATGAAAGTGTTGAGCCTGACCTATTAACAAAACTGATAAAATTACTTTTTGTTAACGTAAACCGTTTTATAAAGTGTGTTATCTGACCTAATTGATAGGCAGACGGACTTGTAAACATTGATGAAAAGGTTGACAAATACAGATTTTTTTCTTTTTTTTACTAGATTTTAATTAAAAACATATATATATACATAACAAAGAAAATGAACAAACTTACCAGTATTTGACTCATTTTCACCCAGAAAATAGTATTTCAATGAAAAACGAAAGTAAGTCTGCTTGTTGACAATGTAATTATCGGCCAGGTGGCGCACAACGAAATACCGTGAGATAAGTGATACCGCGAGTCAAGTGATGTTGTGTATATAGAGTACAAAAGATAAACAAAGTAAATACAAAGCAATTATTTTGTTCTTTAATGGTACCATTTCCATGGGAGTGTGGTTTAAACAGGTAAACTTTGATAAGTTTTTGGAGTTCCTTAGCCTTTGCATTGGAGATCAAACGTTGCAAAACAGAAGACACATTCATTGATTAAACTCTCACTCTCACTCTCAGTCTCAGCAACCCTTTGGGTTATAAACCTGAGGGTTGAATTATTGCATCTAAACAGGGGAATACTAATTGAGAATTTGCTATGTGAAATATAACGGGTCAAGCAACATTACTTACAATAATTATGATAAAGGTACGCAGGTTTTTCAAAAACTATTTAAAATTGACAGAAGAACCTATCTTGTTTATTTGTCAAAAAACTAGCCGGTAGTGAAAATAGCAAATAGCTATTCGTAGAAGTTCGTCATTCTATACATAGATGGTGACGTCACTACGTTATTGTCAGTAAAGACCGGTGTGACACAATGAGAAGTTCGTTTTTTGCGAGTCAAATCGGCCACATGTTAACCCGGTTTTAACAAAAAAATAACTCAAGACAAGTGTAACGTTAAATTTAAAACGGAAGACACTGCATTCACAAGCGAAATCCTTACAGAACTGTAAGGACTTTGAAAGTAAAACTTTTCCTTAGTATGTGCAAAGCATCTTTAGTATCTTCAACACATGACTTTTTGTGTATGGTTTGCATGCGAAGATGTTAAATAAAAAAGATGTTAAATAATATCAAACAACAATATTAGTAAAATCTCTGCATAGGTCGCCCAAGAAATCAAAACAGCCGCGGAGAGCAATTTACAAACGTTTCAAATGTTCATACCAGTTCTAAATAACACGTATACGATGGCTATTATCGATGCGTTTCATTAAAATATTAATTTAATTCACTTATTTCTGACAAAATAGCGATTTAAAACGGAGATTTCGTTAAGCTACAAAAACAGCGTATCAAAAGTTTATGATATTTTAAATATAAACGTGATATAATTCATATTTATTATTGCGTATTCGACATTTATCAACCTTTATTACGAAAAGTGCTACACAGATAATAAGTTATATCATTTTCTGAATTAAGTAAAATAATTTCGGTAATCCATTGATTCTTTGACTATCACTTGTCAAAACCATGTTTACGCTTTGCAAAGTCTATAAATTCAATGCCCTCAACTTATCTATCTGGGTACCGACTGTCCAAGTTTCGTGAACCATATTGACACATTTAAACCACATTTTATTTACGTTTTTTAAGAAACGAAACGAAACTGGTTGAATAAAATTAAAACTAAGACATTCATATATATATATATATATATATATATATATATATATATATATATATATATATATATATATATATATATATATATATATATATATATATATATATATATATATAATTATATGTAAATCATAACCGCCATAAAACTCATTTTACCATCCATACTAATATATACGTATAGTTGAGTATTAAGATTGTCTACACGACCAGTTAAACGGTACCCCCAGTCTTCATTCACCTTGCATCCCTAAGAATTGTGTAAAAACGTTTTGCGGATGAACACCATAGCAAATTATTGCCATATGTTCTTTAACGTTTTTTTCCCATCCGTTTTAACACCATTATATATTAATATTTTGTTGGTTTTATAAGAGTGTATATGGCTTAATAAGATGATAAATATTAATTTTAAAGGATCTTTAAATCACAGTATAACATAAATATCATTACAATAAAAAAGAGCATACATATTGCTACTTTAAAGTATGTTTTCGAGATGTTTTATGACATAACTATTTATGGAGAATGTGGTCGTCTCAAACTGATATGTTCTGCATTATTGTGCTCCAAATTAATATAACATTATTTGTCAGATAACAGTGCAATTTAGTATGACTGAAAACAAACAATTTCCTTAGCACGATTTTGGATTCAGATGCACGAAAACTTTGTGAATGTGTCTAACATCTCTAAATATTAAAAGCACAATACACTGCCATCATCGTACGTAGTTGGTGTTTTATTATGTTTTACTACTGTATATGTTTTGAATAGTTAACTTTGTGGTTTATTAAGTTTTGTATACAGAGTTTCAATCATTTTCCAATAAATTATGTATTGTTCAAAGTGTGTTAGTTCTAACGACCCTTAAACTAAGAATGTAAAATGTTGTTTGGAAAGTGAACAGTTCAAAATTCATAATTTTTAAGTCGTTTTATGAAGAAGTTCTCACGATAAACCATAACTTATACATAACCACGTTCAATAATCGTGTATTTTTTCACCACTGAATAATACTTGTAAATATAAGTGCTTATATGTTGTATCTGTCCTGACTGTTTGGCAAGTTTTAATATTTGTATTGAGCTTGAAAGTAGACATTATTTATTGGATAACACATTGCGTAATCTCATGTCCTAAACTCTTTAGCAAAATTAATTATTAGATTGGTTACCTCCCCTTATCTATCGCTACTCTCTATATAGGGATCGGTACAAGCTAATTTTACAGGTCCAATTTTAGACTACACCGGTATTAAACAATGGTTTCACACCTATGACAAATACTTTACACTCCAAAAACTTAATGCACGCCTATTGTTATACAAACAATTGAAGGTGTTAGACAACGACTGACGAACGAACAAAGAATTCATAGGTTGCATATTTTGTTCATTTTATAGTAACTTTCTGTACAAGAATAAATCATGTGCAATTATTTCTAATAAAATGAAAATATATATCAAAGTAAGAACACACGAACCGGTACGTTAATCAAAGATTGCCGACTTTGCAAACTTATATTTTAAAGCAATCAATTATGACACCCATTTGCTCTGCTGTTTTCGGTATCTGTTTTCGGTTGTATTTATTTGTTTCATAGTTTGAATTAGGATTCTTGAATTAATAGACTTCTATATAAAAAAATGATAATGTATTATCGATATCTATTTATTACTTACTTATTGAATACATACTGTTTTTGTGTATTTGTTCTCTGTTTTCGAGAGTACATTTTACTGTTTTCGTATATGAAAAAACTGAATGCGGATTATTTTTATTTAAATAAATTTTATTATAAGGTTTTGACATATATGTTGAAATATCTTTAACCTACTATCCCTTTTTAAACCAGACATAGGAAAAAGCGATGCTTTTGTCTAAATATTCAATGTTTTCGTATAATAATACACTGTTTTTGGTAAATTTTACTGTTTTCGCGAAAACAGTACTGTTTTCGGTATCTAGTAATACCGATATTCAACTATCAAGGATTTTTTTTATAAAGACTATAGCATTAAATTAGAATACACAACTGTAAACTGGGTAAATTAAAGTAATACATCGTAAAAAAGAAAATGAGCACAGTATATTATATTCATCTTTTTTTTCCCCACTAACACTGTAATTCACATTTTAGCAAATTTTTGTTCTATATTTCTATACAACTAACAAAATTCGCAATACAGGAATCTACAAAACATTCTAACTACATTGTCATGATCAACATACATCGATTGCGGTGTCCTCGATTTTATTTGCACACGAGCTAGCTTCTTGTAAAGAATACCTATTTTTTTTAGACTGGGCCGTAAAAGCTTGGGGCCGAAAAAGCCTGCTACCGGACCGATAGGGCTTACACCTAACTGTCTGAATTGGACGCCATCTTGAAATCACAAAGAAAGAGTGACACAACTTTAAGGTAAATGGTCCAAATTTAACGAATACACATTAATACTATATACCACTGATGCGTACATTTTACAAACAACTGTGTTAATGCTTTTGATATTACGGAGATAGTTTCATACACCTTCACATTATTTGGTGAATTTTCGCATTCGAACACGCTTACTTTTGTTTTGAGGTTCACGTGTTATTTGCTTAAACGTTTTAGATTATTAGGATTTTGTGTACATTGTCGTAACGTACAATCTTTATTCGTAGCGGATGAATGATGCTGTTTCAATGTACCTGCTAAATATTTCTAATGTTGACTCGAGAATATGTATATTACTACAATTTTCCTTTAGATGTTAGCATAATTTATTCCATATCCGTTTCAGTGTACAATTTACCATAGTGACTGGTATCTATTTCCTCTTCCAGATATCAATAAAGTATTTACAGAATGGGAACCAGAGTGTATATTGGCCGGGTATCCAATCATGCACGGGAACGTGATGTGGAGAAGTTCTTTAAAGGTTATGGGAAAATCAGAGACATCATGCTCAAGAATGGCTATTGCTTTGTGGTAAGAAAATTAAAAGATCATTTTGTGTGAACAGATAAATAAGGTTAAGTTTGAATTATATAGACTATGACTGTCTATTTAAACAGTTTGTAAATCATGTAAAACTGGTGCACCAATTTCAGAGGCCTGGGCTTTTCACCCTTTTATAACAGGGGCCAAATTTCGGCCCCGGCCCTTTCCCAATTGAAAAATAAGGTCATTTTTTTTCCAAAATTCAAAGAGGAATTTCCCAAATTGTATTTTTTTTATATTGTTTTTGCCCTGTCTGTTGGTCTGTCGGTTTGGTCAAACTTTAACATTTGCCATAACTTTTGCAATATTGAAGATAGCAACTTCATATTTGGCATGCATGTGTATCTCATGGAGCTGCACATTTTGAGTGGTGGAAGGTCAAGGTCATCCTTCAAGGTAAAAAAAAAGTCAAAGCGGCACAGAAGGGGACATAGTGTTTCTAACCATAGGGACCGTTAAGTAAAAATATTCTATTATACTGCATTTATATACAAGGGATACAACTGTGAAAATTCCTGCACACAACCATGGTGTAAACAATAGCGAAAAATTTGCTTTCAAACGCAATAAATACACCAATTAAACTGTATTACAACAGCCAAGACATTTATCTTTCAGAAAATAATACACTTGGCAATAAAGTACAAGCTTGTCATTGAACTAAGAGAGAAAGTTTCATTCAAAATGCTCAAAAATCCTTACTTGGACACAGGTGTGCACCAGGGTCTTCCCCAGGCCATTTAAGCGCCCCTTGCCGGGTCCTTGAATTTCGAAATCAGAGTCCCCGGGGCGCTTAAAATTTTCCGATCAGTGTATTCTTCAGTAAAAGAAAGTGGAGATTGTCCAAAAAAATCAAGGTTTTCCTATCAGTGTATCAATATTCCCTGTTTTAAAAGAGCACTCGGTACCGACTTTCACAAGTAATCGCCATAAACACCACATGGGGTAATGGATAATCCACTGATAAGAGAATAGCATGACGCGCGTATCGATTATTCTAGCCACATTACATGGTCATTTAAATGCTGACAAGGATGTATCTGGTAACTTTCCAGTCGTTAAACTGTGAAGTTCATCGACCAATCGGTTACGTGAATGCTTATGAGGGCGGGGTTAACTATCGACCATTATTTTTGATTGACGTCGGGCATGAAGTAAGAGTTTATCGCAGCTTGATTAGCAAGTAGTTGTACCATTTGAGTAATATAAAACCGGTAATTAGTACAGTACAGAACATTAAAGACGGTTTCGGGCATCATCATCACACCTTTTTACTGTAAACAAGTGTTACCTATGACTCATAATTAATACGAGAAATTAATTGCAAGTGGTAAACAATTAATTATTATAGCGGTTACAATTATGTGATAACAATTTATTTAATTCCAGTACATGTATATTTCAACATGTCCATCTATAGAACCGATTCACCTCGTTTTTCTGACATTTATTCGACACGTAATGCACTTTAACAAATTTTCGTTGAATTAATTACGCACACTTGTAAATGTTTCGTCCGATAATCGATAGTTAGAAGACTGATGATGGCAACCGGCCGTGATCCTCGTGGACAACGTGAATTTCATGCATAATTCCGTCAAACCATTTATTCGACTCGTGAAGTGTGTAAGCAAATTATCGTTGAATTTATAACGCAACGGTTAATATTTGTTGAAATCTTAAATGGGAATAATTAAATTTGTACTCCGAAACCCATTACCGTAAGTCGATGTTAACGCGTTTTTAATCCGAAACACACTTCAGAATGTAAATGTTACCGCAACGTTAAATATTTTTGCTTCAAATTAGCAGTGCAAATTTATTTTGTGTCGAATCTTTTTCTCAATTAAAAAGAGCGCGAAAATTATGCAGCATGTACAACATCGCATACAAATGGCGTGTATTGAGCGTTTTAACCAGCACACAACAGGTCAGGGGATTGACGCATATTCAGGGGCAATATTTCATCAAATCTATAAATAGTCACTTAAAAATGGCAAGGGTTGTGTTAAAGAAATAACTGAAAGCTTTTATCGTAAATATTTACCAGAAAGAGATTGATAAAAACGGAATAAACGGGATTATCGGGTAATAAATAGAAACTTGAAAAATAGTAAGTATACAGTAATAGAGTCGGATTGAAACGAATGGTTTGGGGAATCGTTAGAGTCGGGATTTTACTATCTGTGCGGGAAAGTTTTAAAACAATGAAACAATATAAAAAAACATTTTTTTATGACTGGGGGATTTTCTTGAAGTCATAGCGCACCAAATGACGTCTTTTGACGCTGTCTTTCTTTGAGTTATAACGCACCACAGAACGTGAATTGACACGTTAAATTAAAAAAAAATCTACGTTGGGAGGGGACACCCCTCCCGCACCCACCCCCGGGGCGCCTGAACAAATTCCTGGGGAAGGCACTGGTGTGCACAGCTGAAAACTGAGAATTCTAGAAGTAATTTTCGTATTCCTTTGTTATAAAGCTCTTTTGCTGGTACATATTCCTTGGATAGTTTTTTTTCATAGTAAAATAGAACATAATTACTATTTAGTGAGCATATTTTGCTAGAAATTCATATCAATCTGCTTCAATTTCACAATGACAATGTTTTACTTTCCTTTTGGATAGTTCACATGTATTTCTAACATGCAATTTGATTGGTTGAAATTCCACTGCAGTAATAAATCCAGCCCAGTGCCTTCCCCAGGAATTTGTTCAGGCGCCCCGGGGGTGGGTCCGACGTTGATTTTTTTTAATTTAACGTGTCATTTCACGTTCTGTGGTGCGTTATAACTAAAAAAACAGCGTCAAAAGACGTCGTTTGGTGCGCTATGACTCTTCAAAGAAATCCCCAGTCATTTAAAAATATACTTTTTTATATTGTTTAATTGTTTTAAAACTTTTCCGCACAGATAGTAAAATCCCGACTCGAACGATTCCCCAATACATCCGTTTCAACCCGACTCTATTACTGTATACTTACTATTTTTCAAGTTTCTATTTATTACCCGATAATCCTTTTTATTCCGTTTTTATCAATCTCTTTCTGGTAAATATTTACGATAAAAGCTTTCAGTTATTTCTTTAACACAAACCTTGCCATTTTTAAGTGACTTTTTATAGATTTGATGAAATATTGCCTCTGAATATGCGTCAATCCCCTGACCTGTTGTGTGCTTGTTAAAACGCTCAATACACGCCATTTGTATGCAATAGACGCGACGGTGTACATGCTGCATAATTTTCGCGCTCTTTTTAATTGAGAAAAAGATTCGACACAAAATAAATTTGCACTGCTAATTTGAAGCAAAAATATTTAACGTTGCGGTAACATTTACATTCTGAAGTGTGTTTCGGATTAAAAACGCGTTAACATCGACTTACGGTAATGGGTTTCGGAGTACAAATTTAATTATTCCCATTTAAGATTTCAACAAATATTAACCGTTGCGTTATAAATTCAACGATAATTTGCTTACACACTTCACGAGTCGAATAAATGGTTTGACGGAATTATGCATGAAATTCACGTTGTCCACGAGGATCACGGCCGGTTGCCATCATCAGTCTTCTAACTATCGATTATCGGACGAAACATTTACAAGTGTGCGTAATTAATTCAACGAAAATTTGTTAAAGCGCATTACGTGTCGAATAAATGTCAGAAAAACGAGGTGAATCGGTTCTATAGATGGACATGTTGAAATATACATGTACTGGAATTAAATAAATTGTTATCACATAATTGTAACCGCTATAATAATTAATTGTTTACCACTTGCAATTAATTTCTCGTATTAATTATGAGTCATAGGTAACACTTGTTTACAGTAAAAAGGTGTGATGATGATGCCCGAAACCGTCTTTAATGTTCTGTACTGTACTAATTACCGGTTTTATATTACTCAAATGGTACAACTACTTGCTAATCAAGCTGCGATAAACTCTTACTTCATGCCCGACGTCAATCAAAAATAATGGTCGATAGTTAACCCCGCCCTCAAAAGCATTCGCGTAACCGATTGGACGATGAACTTCACAGTTTGACGACTGGAAAGTTACCAGATACATCCTTGTCAGCATTTAAATGACCGTGTAATGTGGCTAGAATAATCGATACGCGCGTCATGCTATTCTTTTATCAGTGGATTATCCATTACCCCATGTGGTGTTTATGGCGATTACTTGTGAAAGTAGGTACCGAGTGCTCTTTTAAAACAGGGAATATTGATACACTGATAGGGAAACCTTGATTTTTTTTGACAATCTCCACTTTCTTTTACTGAAGAATACATTGATCGGAAAATTTCAAGCGCCCCGGGGACTCTGATTTCGAAATTCAAGCGCCCCGGCAAGGGGCGCTTAAATGGCCTGGGGAAGACCCTGCAGCCATTCACGTTCCATGTAACATTACCTGACAAATTGCATACAAATCCTTGAAGATAGTAGAAATGTAAACAAATTTAATATTTACGGTGTTTTACATATATGCAGTTAAATGCAATTATGGAAGGTGTCTACTTTGATTAATAAAGTGTCTATGGATAATAAAACAAGATAAAATTTGCTCAACTTCTCTGTAATTATTAAATTATGAAACAAAATGTGTCAAAGTGGGTGTGCACACCTGTGTCGCATTTAGAAAATTTTACCGTTTTTCATGAAACTTTCGTTTCAAACACAACTATGAACACTTTTACTGCTATAAACATAGTTATTATCTGATAGATAAATGTCTGAGCTGTTGTTATACAGTTTTTTTGGTGTAATTATTGCTTTTGGAAGCGATTTTTTTGCTATTGTTCGGACCATGATGTTGTGCAGGAAATTTGACAGTTGTATCCCTTGTATATGTATATAGTATAATAGAGTATTTTTTACCTAACGATCCCTGTGTTTCTAACAAACACATTTATATATTTTTTGTATGTATTTAGACATATTGGGCATCTCCCAAATTGAAAGCAATGAGCTCTAATATGATTAAGAATGCACCACAATGTGTCTTTTAATTCTTCTGCACAATGAAAAGACCCTGTTTCAAAAACTTTTAAAAACACTTCAAAAACTTTTAAAAACACGGTCTTCCCAAAATGAGCAGTTATCATGCATGAAATTCCCAATTTGAAAGGCTATGGCCTCTTCCCAATTTCCTGATGAAAAGCCCTGAATTTCCATGAAGGAGTGGAAGGCAACATCCTGAAACTGTTATGCTTTAATTGATACCAAGTACTTCGCTTCACAGTGTAAAATTGTTTATGCTTCAATGGCAACATCCTGAAAATGTTTAGCTATTCTAGATATCAAGTACTTTAAACCACATAATCTTACTTTTGTTCCAATGACAGGAGTTTGATGATGACAGAGATGCTGAAGATGCAGTGTATGAGCTCAATGGAAAAGAACTGTGTGGGGAAAGGTATGGCAAAAGGATTCATTTCCATTTATCAAGCACAATGTAGTATCAAATAAACCTTTAAGCTATTGAAAATCAGATTTATCTATAGTTTATCCAACATTTTCATTTTCATCACAAAAGCCTTGTAGAATTTTCTGTGGCAAAGGTAGGAAAGGGCTAATTAATTGGCTTACCTGGCTGTCCACTGCAGGGTGGTGATTGAGCATGCCCGTGGCACAAGGAGGGACGCTGGTGGATACGGGGGTGGTTACGGAGGGGGATATGGAGGGGGACGGTCCACGCGCAGGGACCCATCCTGGCTAAACAAGTAAGTATTCAAACAGTTTGTCATACTATTGTTGATCACATATGCTCGCCTCTGTCCCAGGGATCTTTAAGAAAAAAAACTACATACTATATAACAGTATACAAGGGATACAACTGTAAAATTTGCTACACAACACCATGGTCTGAACAAAAGCAAAAAAATCTCTTCCAAAAGCATTAATTACACAAAATAAACGGTATACCAACAGCAGAGACATTTATCTTTCAGAAAATAAAAAACTTGGCAATAAACTACGATCATTCATTATATTAAAACGATACCTTTCATGCAAAAAAGCTAAAAAATCCTAACTGCTACACAAGTGTGCACAACTGAAAACTGATAATTGTAGTTGTAATTTCCATATTCCTTTAAAACTAAACCCTTTTGAACGTACATATTCATTTGCTAGTTTCTGTTTATAGTTTAATACAACATAAATACAATTAACTGTGATATTTTGCTCGAAATTCGTATAAAACACTTCAATGTCACAATAACAATAGTCCATTTTCATTTTAGATATTACACTTCATGTATTTAAAACATGCAATTTGATTGGTTAATTCTCCACTGCATGAAACAGCTAACCAATCACGTTGCGTGTTACATTACTTAACAACTTGCATGTACACATGCTAGAAGATTGTAGATAATGTAAACAATTAAAGATTTACGGTGTTTTACACATATGCAGTTACATGCCATCATAAAAGTTGTCTACTTTGATTCATAAATTATATTTGGAATATAAAACACGGTAAAATTGGCTTAACTGCTCAGTATGATTAAATTATGGAACAAAATATGTCAAAGTGGTTGTGCACACTTTTGTCAGAGTTCGAAAATTTTACAGTTTTTCATGAAACTTCCGTTTCAAAGAAAACTACGCATTTACTGCTATAAAGATAGTTATATTCTGAAAGATAAATGTCTTGGTTATATTGTTTATTTGGTGCAACTATTGCTGTTGGAAGCAATAATTTTCTTTTGTTCAGATCATGGTGTTGTGCTGGAAATTTTACAGTTGTATCCCTTGTATATATATTTGTAGTATGTAGAGAATTTTTATTAAATGTCCCTGTGGTCTCTGTATGATTTTTACTTGTTGACTGACATGTCTTTTCTAGAATGAGAGAAGGGTTCTATTATGTTAGTTTTTCTCTATGTTATTTTTCAACCTTCTTTCAGGGCATGTACAAGTGTTTCTATCTATAAGAATTTAAAATATGCTTGTCTAAAGGAAGTCATAAAATTAAATAAAAATATTTGTTAAAATTTAACGCATTATTTACAGGTTTAAAATACTGGTTTTATGATGGAAGCATCAGTCACCAGTTATAAAGAAAATAGGTGTACCAAAATATTAAATTTCAAACTGTTATTATAGGGAATATTACTTACATCCTGCTATCTTTTTTCATCCAATCTTGGTGTCCTGAAAGTATGTGATACCATAATGTTTTAAGAAACCAAAATAAAAATAAGCATAAATCTGATGTTCCTCTTCCTGTAATTCAGAAATAGACGATCTGACGGCCTTGGCGCCACGCGGTATGTAAAATATTGAATTCAAACGATTCCCCTAAGTTCTCCTGTTATTGGTTCATTTCAGGGCTCTTATGTTAGAGAATTTAGCTGATTTGGCTTATGCGCACACTGGATGGTGTGACCGGTTCAGGCTGACATTTCACATAGTACCAATAAGGCCATCTCAGCTTACGAATCACTGTATTTCAAACTCTAGTCCCATTTCATAGTCTTTTTTTAATTAATTGCATGCATGTTTTGTGTTTGTATCATTGCAGGTATGGGGCCCCTATTCGAACAGATTATCGTATAATTGTGGAAAACCTATCCTCCAGGGCTAGTTGGCAGGTAGGTACTGTTAATATGGTGCAATTGGCCTGTAACACAAATTTGAACCATGAAAAGGGTTATTTTTCGAATCGGGTCTTAATTGAGTCATTCAAAAGTAAAAAATGTTCTTTTTGAAATTTTATTAATTGTTTTTTTTTATTAAAATCTTAATGGACCATTTGTCCATTTGAAATTAGTCTCCTTGCTATACCTTAAGTGCTTTCCACCGGCATTTTGTCAGGCGCCACGGGCTGATAGGGGAGGTTCACCCCTCCCGACGTTGATTTAAAAAAATTAAACGCGTCAATTGACGTTCTGTGGAGCGTTATAACTCTAAGAAAAACAGCCTCAAAAGACGTCATTTGGTGTGCTATGACTCTTCAAGAAAATCCCCCAGCTATAAAGTCATTTAAAAGAAAGATTTTAATTGTTTTAAAACTTTCCCGCATAGATAGTAAAATCCCCACTCAAACGATTTCCCAATACATCCGTTTCAACCCGACTATTATTGCATATTTGCTACTTTTCAAGTTTCTATTCATAACCCTATAATCCCGTTTATAGCGAGGCTGTTTTCGGAGAAAACTCGAGATATTGTCATAGCCTGCTCGTCGTCCGACATCAGCCGTCCGCCGGCGTCGTGCTCAAACCTTTACATTGGCTCTAAAATCAAAGTGCTACAACTTCATATGTAGACGCACCTTGATGAGTTCTACATGCCACACCCATTTTGGGTCACTAGGTCAAAGGTCAAGGTCACTGTGACTTCTAAAAAAATAATCTGACAAGCTTTCGCAGCAGAGCGTGGCACCCGTTATGCGATGCTCTTGTTTAAAGCACTTTCTTGTAAATATTGACGATCAAAGTTCTCAATAATTTCTTTAACACAAACGTTGCCATTTTTCTAAGTATATAATAAATTTCTACATGAGTGACTATTTATAGATTTGATGAAATATTGCCTCTGAACATGCATCAATCCCCTGATGTGTTGTGCGCTTGTTTGTACAACACTCAATTCATCCACGCTTTCTATGCAAATGACGCGACGTTGTACATGCTTCATAATTTTCGCGCCCTTTTAATTGAGAAAAACGGTCAACACAAATTAACACTGCTTATTTGATGCAACAATATGTCAACGTCGGGGAACATTTACATTCGGAAGTGTGTTTCGGATTAAAAACGTGTTAACAACGACATTAGGGAGTGGGTTTCGGATTAGAAATTTAATTATTCCCATTTGAGATTTCAACAAATATTGACAGTTGCGCAATGAATTCAACCATAGTCAGTTTAAACACTTTTCAAGTCGAATAAATGTTTTGACAGTATTATGCATGAAATTCATGTTTTCCACGAGGATTACAGCCGGTTGCCATCATCAGTCTTCTAAGTAACTGGCAAAAATTTCCAATAATAATATGCCAATAATAGGCGTCATTAACACCTCATTGTAGGTATACCAACTCTATAAAAATCAATTTTACCGAAACCACCGCGGCATTTACTATATAAATCCAATTTACCGAACTTGTTATTTACCGAAACCTCCAGCACCCACTGCAGGTATTGCCTTCCTACCGGTACTGTCGTTCATACAAAGCGTGCGCTATCATTGGCCAATACTGATTTTCCAATACAGCGTCGCTCCGCCTTAAGGCGGGCTTTAGTTTGGTAAAGTGACAAAGCATTGTAAATCGGTTTTCAAAATTTTCGGCGAAGTCGATATCGCTTTGATCCTAAGCTGCAGTAACTGTCAGAATACACTGATCGGAAAATTTCAGGCATCCCGCGGACTCTGATTTCGAAATTCAAGCGCCCTGCTGAGGGACCGTTAAATTGCCTGTGGAAAGCACTGGCCTATGAAGGGTTTAGTTTTAGTATTAATGGACAACATAAAGTGAAACCAACACACATAGGGGGAAGGTAATAGTTAAGCTTTATATTCGTCGACTGCTTTGATGCGAGCATTACTGACATATATATTCTGTTGCTCTCTGTAGTAAAGTCTGGATATCCATGAGTCATTCTGAAGTGATGAGGGTACTAGAGCTGTCAGTCTGACGTGGTGAGCTAACGCTGTCAGTCTGAAGTGATGGGGCCCCAAATAGGGGATAGAGCTGTCTCAGGCTTTGACTACCAGACCAGTGGCCACATCCATTCTTAGATGTGTGGTTAGATGTACCACTGCCGAATGTGGTCACAGTTTCGACGCTCAAGATAAATTCAGTCATTCATCATTTACACCAAGGATTCTAATTGTATTTACCCCTAGAAATACATTTTACCTTCAATTAAAAAAATTCTTCATAAATATTTTGCTGCTATATAAAATTAGACAAAATAAGAAACACAAAATTTTCACTTTCATCACCATAATGAAATTTGTAAATTTTTATGAGCATAAGCCAATATGATGTAAACTGGTGTCATACAATTGTGCTTTGAAAAACAACAAAAGAATATTATCAAACTTAACTTTTCACATGAAACCAATTTATATTTAATTAAGAAGGACATCTCTAAAAAAACACTTGTTTATGCCCCCGGATTGAATGATCGGGGTATATTGTTTTTGGCCTGTCTGTCTGTCATTCACTCATTGTATGTGTCTGTCTGTCTGGCAATGTATGTGTCCCAAAACTTTAACCTTGGTCATAACTTTTGCAATATTGATGATAGCATCTTGATACATGTAGTTTGCATGCATGTGTATCTCATGAAGCTGGACATTTTTAGTGGTGAAAGGTCAAAGGTAAAAAAAAATCAAAGCGGCGCATTAGGGAGCATAGTGTATCTAACAAACACATCTCTTGTTTAAGTTTATATTGTAAATATTATAAGTGGCAAAACATTTTTGAACAAGACATTTTGAAAATATAGCATCATATAAAAATTATAATAAAAACAGCTTGTTTGGCTCCCGATAATTAAAATGAATTCTGCGGATTTAGAGAGCGTCTGTAAGAGAAGAATAAGGTATTTTGTTTCAATTGCCTTCAAAATTGTCTCCAAACAATAATTTTGATAGCCATTAAAAGACTAAAGGCTCTGATGCTATTTGATGAACTTATGTTTGAACTGGGATAAGAGCAATGAGGTATTGACAAGATGATGTCAGTCCGTGGTCTCTAATGGCGACTGACGAGAGCTCTGGTAGTCATGACGATTGATGCTTGGTCTCTCTGTGTGATGTGGTCTGTAAGACGCTGATGAGACGTTGGTACTCACACTGGGGCTCTGATGGGGCTGTTTCTTATTAGATGATGACAGGTGTCGCTATCCCCATGTGTCGGTGTAGGTAATCAAACGTCTTGATTTCTTTTATTGATATGTTATCAATTTTGTCTGAATGATTGTTTTTCTGTTTGTAGATGCTGATGTTTATGCTGATTTATATAAAGCCATGTTAATATTTGTATTTTCAGAGTGTTAAATCATGCAATGTGGTGCTAAAAGTATATGATTATTTGAGAATTTCAATTTCAATCAAGTTTTTCTGCAATAATAAAAAAGATTTCTTGAAATTTAAGCTTCACATTCCATGATTTGGCACACGAATTTATCTCACAGATATTTAATTGCTATGCTTGCTTTTCCCTATTGCCCCACATCTACTGATAAAGGAAATGGTGTTATGATATTAGCTTTAATATAGCTGGGCACACAAAAATGCCAAAGTACTTTTATTTAACTTTAAGACAACAACAGCCTTACAGGACTTTAAAGGTACTTCATTTGAATTAAACATTCTTAAGCCAACCCGACTTTGGCATGTATTGCAGTTTGTCATTAAGTGCTTTATATTGACAGATGTTAACATTGGATCTAAAAAGCTCCAGTAAAAAACGAATAAAATTTAAAGAAAGAGAAAAAAGTAACCCTCAACTGGGCTTGAACCACTGATCCATGGAGTATAAGTGGAACGCTTAGACCACTTGGCCATCTGTGCTCATACAATAAGCGATGTATTTTATACTTTATATAAGCAATCCTCGTAGTGTCACAAAATGTAACGACAACATCAAAACTCCAAATTATTCAATTGGTTCGCATTGCAACGTGTTATAATTTTCAAGTTTTTAAATTGTCAAAAGATGTTTATTACCGTAATTACTCAAGTTCTCAGACACTAAGTTTTAGTACCCCCCTTTTTTAGCCAAAATAATTATTTTTTGTGACTATATTTTCAGACCTATGTGTTTTTTTCCATAAATAATTACTCCAATTTTTGGTACAAAATATTTTACAGCGCTATTTTACTATATTTCTGCCCTGTTTCTTGCTTATCTGGGACCCTTCGATCATGGAGTTTTACAACTGGATTAGGGTCATAAAACCTGGCAAAGAATGCCCTGAGGGCAATAGACCATTAGAATTGCGTTATTGGGTAGATTACCATGTATACCGGTAATAAACAAATAATAAATGAGCTTGTCAGGGCCATAACTATGTTGTTTATTGTGAGATTTTAAAATCATTTGGCACATTTGTTCACCATCATTGGACGAAGTGTCACGCGAAAGAATTACGTCGATATCTTCAAGGTCAAGGTCAAACTTTGAGTTCAAAGGTAAAATATGGCCATAAATGAGCTTGTCCGGGCCATAATTACATGTATGTAGTTTATTGTGAGATTTTAAAATCATTTGGCCCTTTTGTTTACCATCATTTGACGGTGTGTCGCGCAAAAGAATTACGTCGATATCTCCAAGGTCAAGGTCACACTTTTAGTTCAAAGGTCAATAAATGATCTTGTCTGGGCCATAACTATGCCATTCATTGTGAGATTTAAAAATGACTCTGTACATTAATTTTGTTCACAGTCATTGGACGGCCTGTAATGTGATAGAACTCAAGAGTTCAAAGGTCAAAATGGCTATAAATGATAATGGCATAATAATTCTTAAAAATCGCCAAAAAATAGATTCTCTTGTTTTGTGAAGACAGGATGAAAAATAGTCTGTGTCAATGCGGCATGTAGGGGTATACGTCATGTCTGTGACAAGGCTCTAGTTTTAATGATATCGTATTCAGGAAGCAGTATGGTTGTTTTTTATAACATTTTTATATACCATTTCAGGTAAGAAACTGCAAATAAGTGAAGTTGTATTTTATTCAAAGCCGAGAAAGCAGAGTACAACACAAGCCAATTATTGCATATTTATTAATTGGTTTTATTTCAAGAAAATTATTGGCAAACAAACATAACATATGTCTCTAAATTTTGGGACACTCATACTTTTTGAATATGTTTTGTATCTAAATTTTCGGATAAGAAAAAATATATATTTAAGTGTCCGAAAACTTAGAGTAATTACAACATGGATATTTTAGAGCATGGTTAATTTTTAGTATCACTGTTTCCTCACAAATATCATAACTATTAAGAAAATTTGCAAATCTGTATCAATTTTTTTTGTCGATTAACCAAAATGTGAAAAGGTCTCTTTTATATAGCTGGACACACACAAATGCCAAAGTACTTTGTTATAACAATCACTCTCATCCCAATCGTTATCAATTACAAAACCTGCATGAAAGAAACACAACTGAAGTTTCCATTCAAAGCTGCATTTAATTCCATTCTATTCATTCTTTAATAAGATTCTCATCCAATCATTTTTCACTTTCTTAGAAAATGCATCAGTCTGTCTCTGCTTCTAGAGTTGAGACTTATGCCAGATGTGAATTGTATTTCAGGATTTAAAGGACTACATGCGCCAAGCAGGGGAAGTCACATATGCTGATGCTCACAAGCAGAGGAAAAATGAAGGGTAATTGTTTACATGGTTGTCCACAGAAAGTTCAAGGTCTGACAACAGTGGCAGTTTTGATGCTTTATTGTAGTATCAAATCCGTCTTTACATCTTTAATGTTTCCAGAGTCAGAGATAGTGCAGAATGAAAATGATAACATGACAAAAAACAGGTAAAAGCCTGGTTTGGTGTAAATATCAGGTACCAGATCCATGTCAGCCTATAGTGGCATGTTTGAATTCTGTTGGAGGAATGAAGTGTCTAAGAGGACACTTGCTTTTTATGCCCTCGAAGGAGAGCATAATTATAGTGATCGAACTCTCCGTCTTTCCGTCACACTTCGAGTTTATGTTTCGAAAAATGCTTATAACTTGTATATCGCTTCAGATAGCAACTTGATATTTGGCATGCATGTGTATCTCATGGAGCTGCACAATTTGAGTGGTGAAAGGTTAAGGTCATGCTTTAAGGTCAAAGTTAAAAAAAAACAAATCCAAGGCAAGTAATAAGCTTTAAAGGGAGATAATTATCTGTACCTGCCAAATGATAAAAAAAATAAAAAAAATAAAAGCGGCGCAGTAGGAGGCATTGTGTTATTGACAAACACATCTTTTGTTATTAGTAAAATGTTGAAAGTTGTTTTTTATGATTCAGTTGATAGAACACTTGACTACATGCAAAGATGGCAGGTTTGATAACCAGGACACAACATGATTTGGTCATGAAATTATTTCTACAGCCTTTCTCCCTCTGCTTTTTATTTAAGTAGGGCAGTTGTCAGTCACTGGAATAAATATGGGTAGTATGCACTTGCAATCTAGCCTACCCAGAAGGAGTGGGTGGGTTTAGAAGAACATTATTTACTGAATGTCTTGATGTGATTGAAATGCTTTTATAAAATAGGGAAAATTCATTATTTGCTTGCTACAATTTAAGAGTGGTTGATTTTGCTAAGAAGAGTGACATGAAGAGGGCTATAGAAAAACTGGACGGTACTGACATCAATGGACGCAAGATCCGCATGATTGAGGACCGACCGAGTCAGAGACGTAGAAGGTGGGTGGTGTAGATTGAGAAATATGTCTAAGCCATTGACGTTAAATTATAATCATAATTTGGTCTAGTGAAGTTTTGGAAGATAATGAATATGACATTATTGGCAAATTATATGAAGTTGTTACATGAGAAGTTGCTGCTTGGCATATTAACCCTGTATATTTGACTACACAGAATGTACAATGACTCACTGTCCTGTTGTTTCAGTCGAAGCAAATCCAGAGGATCAAGAAGTCGCAGCCGCTCACGCAGTCGTTCAAGAAGTCACAGCAGGAGCAGGTCCAGGTCTCGCCGCAGCTCCAGAAGCAGATCAAAATCAAGGTCAAGGTCACGCAGTGGTGAGAAACGGAGGTCCAAGTCAAAGTCGAAGTCTCGTTCCAGGGATAAGTCCCACTCAAGGTCGAAGTCAAGGTCTAAATCAAAGTCCAAGTCTAAGTCTCCGGTGAGGAGTGGAGGAGATGAACAGATTCCTGTTGAGGAAGATTGAAATTAAAAATATTTGAAGTCATATTTTTTATCAGACATGCTTTTTTGTTGTTCAGACTTCGGCATCATTTTAACATTAAGGTTTCCACATGAGAATTTTGATTGGCAGTTTCAAGAGCTGCATGACTCATAATCATATGTAAATTGTTGTTTTCATTCCTTCGTTTCATGAAGTGTTTTTGAGTGTGCTTGACTGAGTGTGAAAGTGAATGGTATTGACTGTAGTTGAGTTGAAGTCATTTTAAGTTTAGAGTTTAAATATTTACGCAAGTCCAGCTAGGCTTCTGTAAATGTCTACTCCTTTATAATTAGTGGAATTTTAGTTTGAATTGTGAGTTGTAAAATCAGTTAACCTGGTATATCATGTGCGCATACTAAATACCAGTACTGGATAGATATAAAGAAAATGTGTCAATAATCCTGCAGCTGATTATTTCAAAAAGAACTGGCAATGTATTCAAAAAACTTGGTAAAGACTTGTGGTTACTTTCTCTGGAGCAAGTCCCTTTCATTTTAGCTGATAGTTTTGTGTGTTCACATGATCAGCTGTAGTGAAAAACGTAGCCTCAGGCTAGTCCTGAAAATTTGTGGACATTTCAGTTACATGTCCATAATTGGTAATTATAATGAAATCCATGCAACAAAATACTAATAATTTAATTCAGCTGATTAGTGTCAAATGATATTTTGTCCAACTAACGAGTCAGATAAAACAAATTAGAAAGGAATCCACTTTCTGGCAATTCACATAATGGCATTCACTGGCATTACAACTTTCTGTTACTCTATTGTAAAATGGATTTGTTAGGTGTGCTAGAATCTCTTATCAGTTATTGACATTTTGTAAAGATTTGCTTTACGATTTGCATATGTTGCTAATCAACAGAGTTTGTCATGATCATATCAGTTTAACATCGGTGATTTTTATACTTGATTTTAAGTTAAAGCTTCGCAAATACTCTTTCTTAGTGTGGTAATTGACATAATTTGCAAACTGTTTACATGAGATAAGTTTGAACCTAGTACATGTAAATTTGTATGTCCCCTAAGGAGGGCATTTAGTGATCTGTCTGTCCGTCCGTCTGTCTTTCCGTCACACTTTTGCGTTAAGGTAAAAATGCTCATGACTTCTATGTTGCTTTATATTTGGTATGCAGGTGTATATGGACAAGGCCTTTCCATACGCACACAAAATTTGACCCCTTTGACCTTGAACTTAGGGTCCGCGTTTAGGTTTCGAAATATGCGTTTAGGTTTCAAAAAATGCTCATTACTTCTATGTCACTTCAGATGTAACCTTCATATTTGGTATGCATGTGTATATGGACAAGGCCTTTTTATACGCACACAAATTTGGACCCCTTTGACCTTTACCTTGAACTAAGGGTCCGAGTTTAGGTTTTGAAATCTGCGTTTCGGTTTCGAAAAAGCGTTTTTCGGCGGCATATGTCTTGCGATGGAGACAGCTCTTGTTTTCATCATAATGTACTGATTTTTGTTGTTGTTGCAATTGGACTTTTTGGTAACATATTGTTGAAATTATTGTAAATAAAACATAAGACTTGTATTTGGTGTTTTGCTTTATTGCCTGAACTCTATGGATTACATCTTCAGACAAAGTCAAGGTAAAGCAGTCACAGTTACAACTGCAGTGTGTATAACAAATGAGCTGTAGAAAAAAGGGTATAATGCATGTGCATAAAATGTCGTCCCAGAATAGACGTTAAATAGCCGGCATTAGATGTTGCTTGTTTTGAGTGGTAAGGTTTGTATGTCAAGCTGATAGTCTTGATAATCAAATGTGATAATAATTTGAAGGTATTTACTGCCAGACATGTATGTTGTGTAAATCTTAACTCATCCAATTTTAGATTAAGGTTTTTAAAGTGTTGTCGAGCAGTAGTCATTTAAAGTTATGTGATGAAACTTACGTAAATTAATTCCAGCTTGGCTTCTGTAATACAATTCTCCTTTATAGTACCGGTAAGTGGATTCAAAATTCTGGAATTATAGTCTGTTTTGTGAGTTTTGAATTTAGTTATTCTGGTATAAGTTGTTAATTCAGTTATCCTGGTATAAACATGTGCTCGTACCAATTAGCCATGTACTGAATGGATCTTAGAAAATGTGTTTACCAACCTGCAGCTGTTTTTTTTTATAATAAAAACTTGCAATGTCGAATGTGTGTGTTCAAGTCAATGACAGAAAATAATTCCGTTACTTTATTTAATGATTGAATCGTGTAATATCTGGCAAGTGATACATTGTTTTTATGCTCAGCATTTCATGCTTGTTTAGATTTATCCTCTACGAGGCAGCCAAATAGACGGCTCCCCTATGATTTTTTAAAAATGAAAATTGATAGTCGGCATTATTGACTCGGTAACTTGTGGAAATCCAAATAATATTAACAATCACGAAGATCCTTCAATGAGTGAAGCAGACAAACTCAATATTGTCTATGACCTTAATATTTGACTTGAACTTCCATGGATGTACTTAATATGGCATAGGAATGGATTAGACATGAGAAAGTAGGATACAAATGTACCTTCAAGTATTACCGTGAATAAGTATGAAGGACTCCAACCTTTATCAATGTCTTGATGACCTAAACATTTGAGGCAAATTTCATGAAAATCCTTCAAAGGGTATAGGACAAATTGAGAAAACACGAATGGTTTGGATTTTGGGCCATGTATTTGAACAAAAGGCGTTCCTAAAGTCGTCGAAGCAACAAAGCGAACTCGTTGAGACGACCGAATAACTTATTAAACGAGGTAACTAACTCGCAGCAATGACATACCATACCAATAAGAGTACAAAAGGTTTGAAAAGCATTCACCACCGCAAATATTTCCCCTTAATGTCATCCAAAATTATGTAAGCCCCTTCTTTATCAGTCATTTTTAGCTCGACTATTATATATAAAATATATATAGTGGAGCTATCCTACTCACCCGGCGTTAGCGTCTGCGTGTGCGTGCAAAAGTTTTCGTACTACCCCAATTATTTTCATTGTCACTTGACATATTGCTTTCATATTTTGCATACTTGTTTACCAACATGACCCCAACCTATAAACAAGAGCAGACAACTATATCAAGCATTTTGTCATAATTATGGCCCCTTTTCCACTTCGAATATGCAGCAAATGTTAAAATTTTCGTACTACCCCATTTATTTTCATTGTCCCTTGACATATTGCTTTCATATTTGCATACTTGTTTACCAACATTACCCCAGCCTATAAACAAGAGCAGACAACTCTATCAAGCATTTTGTCATAATTATTGCCCCTTTTATACTTAGAATATGCATATTATTGATAAATCTATGTTAAAGTTTGCGTACTTCCCCAAATATTTCCTATATCCTTTGACATATTGCTTTATATGTTGCATACTTGTGTACCAACATGACCCCAACCTATAAACAAGAGCAGACCACTGTATCAAGCATTTTGACATCATTATGGCCCCTTTTACACTAAGTTAATTGAACATTTTGCTTACATTGCCATAACTTCTTAATTTATGATCACATTTTATTATTACTTTGACAAAACAACACTTCCCTGAATACCACAATGGATTCCACCCAAACAATACCCCACGCCCCTACCCAGAATCCCTCCCCCCCCCAACCTCCCTCCCAATTTTTTTTAAAACATCATCTAATAAATTACCTCCCCCCCCCCCCCCACATTATACCCCCCTCTCTACCTCCCTACCCCCCCCCCCCCCCCCAAAAAAAAAATGTTTTGTCCTTTTTTATTTTTGAAAGATTGTCTTATAAATGACCACACCCCACATTATACCCCCTCTCAACCCGCCCCCCCCCCCCCCAAAAAAAATAAATAAATAAAAATAAAATAAATAATGTTTTTCCTTTTTTTATTTTTGAAAGATTGTCTAATAAATTATTGAATATGAACAATTTCTCCATGATGGCTTACGTTATAATGTCAAGCACTCGAATAGTCGAGCGTGCTGTCCTCTGACAGCTCTTGTTATGCACCCAGTAGGGTGGCATATAGCATTTGAACTGTCCGTCCGTCCATCCGTCAGAAAACTTGATATTTGGCATGCATGTGTATCTCATGGAGCTGCACATTTTGAGTGGTGAAAAGTCAAGGTCATCCTACAAGGTAATTGGTAAAAAAACTATTCCAAGGGAAGTAACAAGCTTTAAAGGGAGATAATTTGTATTTATCATTTGGCAGGTACAGATCATTTTTACAAGGGAAGGAATTTTATTTTAAAGGGATATAATCAAAAACAAAAATAAATCAATCAAAGCGGCGCAGTAAGGAGCATTGTGTTTCTGACAAACACATCTCTTGTTAAGCATGCGTTAAAACAACACGTATTTTGAGTTGCTGCCACGCGTTTATTATCTCAACCCCACGAAATACTCAGTCGTTAGGGCTCATAAACAATATCTGCCATCACAAGAAAATCCTACCAGATTTGGTAGGATTTAATTATTTTTGTTTCAGTATGATATTATGAAAAGTAGTATGATTTTCTTTAAAATTTCGAAAATAGTGTATAAGTTAAGGTTCATAATAAAAAATAAAAAGCCTTAGATCTGACAATAAATGTGGCCTCTACAGTGTTAACAAGGCAAATATTCATGACACACAACGGAAGACAGACAATTGACAAACGGTGATCACAAAAGTTCACCATGAGCAAAAATATTATGCTCAAAGATATTCACCATGTTTGAAGATGATATATTGAAAACTAATTGAGTAAACTAAATCAAGATATGATAACAACATTTGTACTCAGCAAGTGTAATTTAGATTGAACTAAAAATGTGACAAAGTGTTCACAATGTTTCACTATAAACAATTGTAGACATACACAAAAACTACCGACCCCTTGAGAGCCTTATATTTAAACAAACATTTTATATTTGGGACCGAAAAAAATTTGGGTACGAACAAAAAATTGGGGATGAAAAAAATTGGGTACGAAAAAAAAATTGGGTACGAAAAATTTTAGGTACGGAAAAAAAATTGGAGGAACGGGAAAGAAGTACCTGTGGGGAACTTGACCCACACTCGCACATTTTCGGCCCTTTCCGTCAAACATCAGATAAGTTCCTCGAAGGCAATAGTATGAATACACATTTCGGAAGCGGTAATGCGGTCCTACCTACGCGCGTCAAAATGTAAGCGAAATATGTTCACAAGTCTGTCAGGAATGATTGAATTAACGAAGAAAATCGTGTATTGATGTAAGTTTTTTTAAGAAATGTGCAGAAAATATATTAAACAAGAGCTGTGTTTGTGAAACACAATGCCCACTGCTGCGCAACTTTGAAGCCATATATTTTACCTTTGACCTTGAAGGATGACCTTGACCTTTCACCACTCAAAATGTGCAGCTCCATGACATACACATGCATGCCGAATATGGAGTTGCTATCTTCAATATTGCAAAATTTGACCTTTGACCTTGACCTTGAAGGATGACCTTGACCTTTCACCAATCAATATGTGCAGCTCTATGAGATACGCATGCACACCAATATTGAAAAAGTTATGGCTAATGTTAAAGTTTTTGGACAGACAGACAGGCGCTTTATATTTGACATTTGACCTTGAAGGATGACCTTCACCTTCACCTGTCACAACTGAAAATGTGCAGCTCCATGAGATGCACATGTATGCCAAATATCAAGTTGCTATGTTCAATATTAAAAAAGTTATGGCCATTAAAGTTTTCGGACGGACGGACAGACTGACACACTGACTGACTGACAGTTCAACTGATATAGGCCACCTTACCGGGGGCATAAAAAGCAATGGCGATATTTTCTCAGCAATATTTTTTCTCAGCCACATTATTGTTAATAGTTTGATATCACAAAATGAAAGTGAAAGTAGAACTGTCAAAAATGACAACCTGTCAACGTGTTGTTTTTGCTGGCATGAGAGGGCGATTATGTTCACATTTTGACCATAGGCTTTGTCAATGACCTTTATAGTATGGGTAGATTTAATATTATTTATTGCTATCATGTAACTGCATGATTGTGTATATGTTTACAATACACAAAGCATAAATAATGATATAAATATAATGATTGAGCTTATAATAATCTGAGAACTATAGCCAGGTCAATTAAGGACTTAAACTACAATTTTGTGTCCTGATTTCATGAAGAAATGACCATGCATGTCCTAGATTTCAAATTCAAGGCCCTGGTGTGACACATTGGTAGCATTACCTTTAAACTGTTACCAGGCTTATGAAATTAGTTTTTATTGAACTATCTAAGAAAATCTAAATCAGGCACTGATTTTTCTTGTTTTAATACAGTCATAGATCAGTTGTGGCCTCTGGGTAATGACCAATTTTTGCTTACTTGTCACACCCTTAAAACTTTCCACACGTCTATAATAGCAAATCTGGATTTAGGTGATCTTCAATGGTACATTTAAACTTTAGCTCTGTTTCAAGAGTGCTCGTAAAGTCCAGTCACATATTTAAATCTAGGCCATGTCAAAATCAAAGTGTCAAAGACAAATGAAAGATGCGTTCATTAATTATTGTCCAGTTGTTTACTACTGCTGTAAGTTTTTATAAAATATGACTCATTATCATTGTATATCAGGTTTAGCAGCCTTTTAGATAACAAAGTATGCTAGTTTTCAATGTCGCTTCTGGGAATCAAACCCGTGAGGCTTTTAGGAAGATTCTGAAATTTTCGATCCCTCGAGAGCAACCAAACCAAAAATTAAGTCAAATATTGCCGACTCGGTTTTTTGAGTCAGTTCATGAGGGATAATGGAGCTCGATTGGACATTGTTGGCTCTGGTACTACTTACATGTACCCCGGGTACTCTTAAGTATACTTACATGTACCCTGGGTACTCTAAGTATACTTACATGTACCCCAGGTATGGTAAATAAACGTAATTGTACTCGGTCCATATTAGACTGTACCCGAGTTGTATTCGCGCCCAAAATCCGATGTCGTAAAACGCGCAACCTATTATCTTAAACACACTTCTCTTCAAAAAACACTGCATCAACATGCTTTTTGAGTATGTGTTCCGATAATATAGAGGCCATTCTACAGAAAATTGACATAAATGTGCAGGGCTTAACACTAAGGCACGTCCGAACGACATTCACTGCCCGTACCTTGGTCCGGGCTAGCCAATGTCCCAGGAACATGCCCGACCGGTGGTGTGTATTTTGGGCGGGATTATATGTTCTATCAATAAACTGCGTTTTAAATAAGCTTTTCAAAGATGCAAAAATCTTAATACAGTACGATCAGATGACAATTAAATCCCAGAGTGAGTTCGGAGACAACAAACGGATCGTATCTCGAAATAGATTTGGAACCCCCTGATTGCAATCAAAAAGAGGCCGACAATTCAGAAAATCCCCGGCGGTTTTCCTGGTAAAACACGTCAGTACCTATTTTTAAACGGAATGCCGCTAGACACGGTTTTTGATTGGTTTCCTCGAAGTGACGTGTTTTCTCAATGAAAATACGTTTGAAACTAAAAGCCGGGATCGCCCAGGATCGTCCGGAATGATGAAGGTATAAAATTCGACATTAACACAAAGTAACTATAAAATTAATAGATATTTATCAATTTTAAATAATTTTAATTTGTTGTCATTATGGAAAAGTTATTCCATCCTTTAGACGATTAATAAATCCATTTAGAGGAAGATAGAGACTTTATTTAGATTAGAAGTGTTTTGACAAAAATTTTACGCAATTCAATTAGCAAAACTAATATTAATGGTCGATCCCGGCTTTTAGTAGAGAGTTAACCCTGTACAATTGTTACAACTATCGTAACACGTTATTTTGCTAAGATTCACTTACCATTTCTTGTAAGACGGTTACCCGGCAATCTAAGTAAAAAAGGTTTTAACGTTCATGTCGTTGTTTAAGTTTGGCTTTACGGGTGGGGATGGGAGTTCCTCGGATACGAAAAGAAAAGGGAAGGAGGAAAGTAAGAGAAAGTATGAGGAAATAAAAAAACAAGAAAATTTCTCCAGAAATGGCGTGAAGATTACAAATAGATGTCTTAAATAGATGAATATTGAATTCAATAGCATTAGTAAGGCAAGCTAATAAGAATGATTTCATCATAATTGCGCATCTCCAAGCACAAGAAAATACAAGTTGAATAAATATAAAGGTTTTTATAATACTTGGGTCAGGGCACATGAAAGATTGGTCAGGGCTAGTAGGTTCTGCATTTACTAGCCCGAACGGGCTAGTTGAAAAAAAAGTGTTAAGCCCTGATGTGTTTATTACAAAAAAATAGTCGACAACGACGGATTAAGGGTAAAATTTCCCGGGTACATTTTAGTATATTTACCGTACCCGGGATACATGTAAGTATACTTAAGAGTACCCGGGGTACATGTACGTAGTACCCGAGCCGACAATGAACAATCGAGCGATACTGGAAGGTGCAACATCTCTCACGCCCCCTAGCATCGCCTTTAGCAGTATTCAATTCTCAACAGGAAAGTGCTGGAGTCATTGATCCCGAGGGACAAGAAAAACAATTGATTAATGTTCGAAATAAATAATTTGATTAATGACAATTCTATTATTTGAGCCAGGTCACAGGAAAAGCGCAGTCAAATCAGTATCCAATTAAATTATTTGTTATTGTCAGAAAAACGCTTTTAAGCAAACAGCTTTCAAGCGACTGCAGGCTGATCTAGATCCAAACTGGCCACAATCGCCTTAATGTCTCTTTTACTGTGACACAATTCATTTAACTTTAAAATGATAAAAAGTACTAACACTAAGAAATAGTACAAACCAGTAAAGAGTTTGAAATCAATGTTGAATTTCAGGACAGCTTGGTGATCTGCAAATCCCCGATGAAATGTTGTTATCGGGTATCATAGTCATTCAATAAGTCGCAAAATGCTCGAATACAATTTATAAAGCACAATGTGACTTATATTGATAACTAAAAATACCAGTATGCCAGTTTTACCGTGTCAAGCTGTTACGATCCAGAAAGTCCTTCATTCACATCGAGTATATATCCTTCGAATTCCAACTATTGTTGTCATAAGCGGAGATTTAGTGAATAAATAATTCATATATCCTAAATGACAGCTTCTAAATAGCGAAACAAGCAAATTTATGCAGTAAGAAAGTTTTGAATCGAGACTCTCACGGGGGCGGCCATTGTTGAATGTTGAAACACGAACGACAACTCTGCTAGGAGAATGTTATCAATGACGAGCAATCTACTACGCATGGCGAATGCAAAAGGGAAGTAACTGAACAATCGAGTTATCTCAATCGGACTGGCTCGGTCTTTTACATAGATCGTCATTGTGAAAAATGTTTCTACGATTATGATACCTTGGACGATGCTGTTCGCATCGTCAAAAATAGAACAACAAGGTTCACTCAGAGATGTGTATTGATTTGTACTCAGGCAGCTGATAAGGGTCAGTTGGAGTAATTAATTGTGCATTCATGATTGGAATTCAAGTTATGAACAGTTTTTCGGCGTAGCTGCTTAACGTCACTTTTGACCTTAGGTGACCTTTAGGTTACATTCATAAAAATGCCCGCGGCTACCCACGAATGAATACACTTCATTTAGTCCATTGGCTGATTTGAGAATACCACTTGAACATTGGAAACATGGCCGCGTCTTTCTCACACTGTTTTACTGCGTGTTAAGCATGAAACAATTTTATCTCTTATGAAAAGGCATGATAGATAGAACAGTTTACACTCAACCTTTTTAAAAACAATACAATTTGTGCGTAGATTCTACACCTTCGTCAGTTCGCGGTTACTGTGTGTGAATGTAAGAGTTTATATACATGTCATCGCCGCGTCTTCACGACTACCTCATGTGCTGACCGGAGTTCGCGGCCAGTAAAAAAATCGTTATATAATAAAGACGCTATAGCGTGAACTAGGTGCACTGGAATTTTCTTTAGACCAGAAAGATGTTAAATGAAGATATCCAGCGATATAATTATGGTATGTCAATATAATAGATTCTTAATGTGTTTTCAACAATACCATGATAAATAGTATTTTTAATTAATTAAACAAGAATTATTAAGCATGAGCGCGATGATTCTCGATACTGTTAATACTCGAATCAAATAGCAATGCCCGACAAACCACTAAAACAGGTTTGTTCGAAGAACGCGCGTATAAATATTTAAAATATGTACGAATACTTCGCGTGTTGCCGGTTGACTCGTATGTTTTAATTTCACTTCCAGTATTTTTTGGTTTTCTGTTTTGTATCTATAGGTTTATGATCAGCAATATGTAATAAGGTAAAATAAGCCGCAAACACTCCGCGTAACATCCCGTACTGCGTGTGATGCAGCTAAGAACTGCACAGAAAAAGACATTCGCTATCCTTGATCTCATTCATTGAACTCTTTACCTTTCATAAACTCCAACCACAATCAACGCCGTATATACTTTTTAAAAGATATTTCTTGTTTCTTACTTAAGTACTTTTCTGCGAAATAAATAATACTACATTTTAACTTCGAGAATATTTAACTTGAGTGTAAACGAGGTTTTACTATAGCCATATAAGGAAAAATACTCCGCCCCCTGGTGGCCATGTTTTTCAACCAACCCAAACAATTGTCAAACTCGTCCATGATATAAATAGGATGAATCTTATGAGAAAGTTTCAAGAAGATCGAACAATAAATGTGGCCTTTAGAGTATTAACAAGGTTTTACAAAATCCATATATAGCCATATATAAGAAAAAATGTCCCGCCCCCCTGGTGGCCATGTTTTTCAAGCAACCGGAACCATTTGCATACATGTACAAGATACAATTGGGACAATCTGACAATGTTTGATGATGATCGGACAATAAATGTGGCCTCTAGAGTGTTAACAAGGTTTTACTATAGCTATATTATGAACAATTCCCAGCCCCCTTGGCGGCCATGTGTTTTAACCAACCGAAGCCATTTTCAACTCATCCAAGATATAACTGGGACACATCTTCTGACCAAGTTTCATGAAGATCGGACAATAAATGTGGCCTCTAGAGTATTAACAAGGTTTTACTAAACCCTGGTGGCCATATTTTTCAAGCAACCGGAACCATTTTCGAACATGCCCAAGATAGAATTGGGAGAAATCTTCAAACCAAGTTTCATGATGATTGGAAAATAAATGTGGCCTTAAGAGTGTTAACAATGTTTTACTATAGCCATATAAGGAAAAATGCCCCGCTCCCTGGCGGTCATGTTTTTCGACCAACTGGCATTATTTTCGAACTCGTCCAAGATATTATTAGGATGAATCTTCTGACCAAGTTTCATTAAGATTGGACAATAAATGTGGCCTCTACAGTGTTAACAATGTTTTACTATAGCCATATATAGCCATATAAGGAAACATGCCCCGCCACTTGGCAGCCATGTTTTTCAAGCAAACGTACGTAATCATTTTCCAACTCATCCAACATATCATCGAGACCATTCTTCTGACCAAATTTCATGAACATTTGACAATAAATGTGGCCTCTGGAATGTAAACAAGGTTTTACTATAGACATATAAGGAAAAATGCCCCGCCCCCTGGCGGCCGTGTTTTTCAACCAACTGGCATCATTTTCGAACAATTCAAACATATTATTGGGATGAATCTTCTTACCAAGTTTCATGAAGATTGGACAATAAATGTGGCCTCTAGAATGTTAACAAGGTTTTACTATAGCCATACATAACCATATAAGGAAAAATGCCTCGCCGCTTGGCAGCCATGTTTTTCAAGCAAACGTAACCATTTTCGAACTCATCCAAGATATCATTGAGACCAATCCTCTGACCAAATTTCATGAAGATTGGACAATAAATGTGGCCTCTAGTGTGTTAACAAGGCAAATTTTGACACCGCACAACGGACGACGCACGACGGACAAAAGGCGATTACAAAAGCTCGACATGAGCACTTTGTGCTCAGGTGAGCTAAAAAGTAATAATAACAACGGTAAAATTATTATACAACGTGGCTATGCTGTCATCACCAGGTTGGTTATGAAGGCAGGGATTTGATCCAGTTATGCTGGTTCCAGTCGACTCTCTGCGCGGAGGTTGGCGTCATGGGCGCTGCGACCGATAAAGCCAAAAGTTAAGTGTATCAGAAATCGCCGCCGGCTATTGCAGTTGTTAGTTTAGTTTAAACATATTTTATTTCCAAATTGACAATTACAGATGAATTACAATTCACAAAATATAATATGGAAAAAGGGTTGGACCTAAAGTTCTACATTATCGGGGGTATTTTCCTATTGCAATTGTTATCCAGTTACTAGTATTGCAGTTATTGCAGTTGTTGGACCGGAATGATGCCCTACTGTTCGGAAATTTAGCTAACAACTTTTAAATATGAAATAGTATTGAACTAATAAATTAACTGCCTGGAATTAACGACTTAATTGACAACTCGACTGGAAGACGATAGCTCCGCCCAATTAATAACATGGCCTTGTGGATAGAACACCATCACAAGCTTACACTAAAGTGGCGTCTATCCGTATGTATGACGCGATATTACCCATGATTTTGATTGATTTGTTCATCCCCTACAACACTGGTAACCGGGTTTTGTCACAACTTTTTTGTAATTTATGTATTAATACGGGCAAAAGCCCGCGAAGCGGGCGTTGACCGTTCATACATATGAACATTTATACATAAAATTACATACCACATATGGATGCGTCTCAAAAAAATTTGCCACGCGACATATATTTTCGCGATGCTATTTATGACCTTGAACAAATCAAAAACACTTTGACATATGCTAAATCATATGTAAATACATACATAAGGAAAAATTATATCAATGACATCATAATTGTGTAGCGAATTCGCACTAAATATTCTCGCATTATTTGTTTTTCTTCGCAACGAATTAAGTCATTGCTCAATTATCTCCCCTGAATACTCTTCTTCAGTGGGTATAAGCCGAAGACTGGTTCACTACATATAGTGACAGTCTTTACCAAACACAATTTACGTCAACATAACCCGTCTTAAATATATTGCCGAATCTCAGATTTGTTTAGAATTTATTTGCTTTGATCTTTTCGATATCTTATTGTTATTATTATCCTGACAAATCACAAACGCTTGTTAAAAAGTTATTTGTTTTAAACATTATAGTTGGCATCTCTAATCTTCCAGTATTCTCGCGGTATTTCAATAACGACACCCTACTGTTTATTTGTCAAATTCGTGACGCATTTTCCATTAGCTCTCAGAAAGAAGTTTTACGTGTGATCATGAGCAATATTCTGGTAAGTTGTCGTTGTAATCCATCAGAAACACATGTATTCACAAAATTTAAAGATATTCAGATCTAACATTTTAGTCTTTAGCTTTAATTTTTAACGTATTTACGCCTCGTCTGCTCGCACTTTACCGATATCCCGAAAGGTTACATATCACTATAATAAGTTTAGGCCTAAAACCACAAAATCCAATACCGTTGGATTTTCGTACCACAAGCTTACGTAAGAAATCTTCCAGATTCGATATAAACATAAAAACAAGACATTTATAAATTGTCTGCATTATTGACCAAATTTTAAGATATTTGTTGGTTTTCCGTTTTTAGAAGCTGTTCTGCCAAGGCAAGAGCTGGGCATCACACAAGCCATTCTATCCATCAAAACTGACAGTTTTGGTTTACAGGAATCAACAATGGAGGGATTCCTGAACTATCAAAATTTCCAAGCTATACACACAGTTATTATCTGTGGTGATCTTTAGGCCAACATTTTTTATTAAAATGATTTTCGGATTTTTTTGTCGGGTAGGAGGACGGAAAAAAAAAGATGGGTGACCAAATATGCACTCATTTTAAAAATGTTATGGTATGAAGTTCTTTTTACTAAGCAACCACAGTGATTTTTTTCAAACATGTTGATGTGCAAAATGATCATAATCAGACTGTAGGTCTTGATGTGCAGTTTTTAAATTAGTTTGAATTTTATAAATATCTTAACTATATATATATAAGTTCAAAATTTATGCAATCTTTTCACTTGTCTATAATAAACTTTTTGGTGAATTTTTGATGTTTTTTTTTTCACAAGGAATCCATATGTTGCATTAAAAATAATTTATCTCCACAAACAACCAATAAGCTATTGAGGTTTAAAAGAAACATTTATAGTTTATTGTCCAGTAAAAATCAATACCGCAGACAAATACAAATAGCATAATAAAACGCTTTTCAGGGGTTTCGCTGGCCCCCAAAAAGTTGTCGCCACTTTATCGCGGTGTGAAAACCGCCCGTAATTCAAACTTAATCAATAAGGACAATCATTTAAAGAACCTTACTACATTAATGAATAATGGCATTTACTATATTTTTATTACTCTGAGAAGTATATTAATACATAAATAACAATAAGTACCTTCATAAGTCTTAATATTAAAAGCTTTATTCTTATATAACTAACATTTTTTCCACTTGAGAAACCAGATAACCAACAAAATATAATAACGTTAGCAATAATGTAACAGTATGCTGCATAAATGTTTCAGAATTATTTTTTAAAACCTAGAATCACACAAATATATATCATCTGAAAGGAAAAATAAATCAAACATCAGAAAATAAAGCATCTCAATTCAAATTGTTAAGCACTTTATACATTTGGACATGATATACATCAACTTCTGATTATTATCAAATTTCACAAATTTTAAAACAACACCTTTTGTTAAAAGGTTTTCTGTTAGTTGTGATGGTTGATTTCCAGGTTCAATTAAATGAATATTTTTCACATCTTTTTCTTGATAGAAAGACCCAGGATAATTGCCACCATCCATTCTTGATTGTCTGAAATAACACAAAACATATTTGTACAAACTATATACAACAAATCAACACATAAATGTCACTATCTTTATATATGTCCGAATTTTAACATATCCGAAATATAGTACATCGAATGTACTTTTGATTTCAGAAATAGTTGGTATGTTAATTAAAATATATCGTTCCCAGAACATTTTAATAATGGAACTGTTAAACACAAATGCCTGTTGAAACAAGTTAACATGTGTTTTTGTCATGGTATTGATTAAAGAAATATCATCCCTAATAATCGTTATAATTATTGATCTTCGTGACAGTTTATCCCAGGATTACATTATTGATAGTTCAATGTCATAAAGGAGCTGTTAATCCGATAATAACCCCCATAAAATTGACTATTTTATTTGGACATTCATGGTTTGAAATCGTTTTAGAAACTGTTGATTTTGCGATTTTTGAACTTTTGGTACGAACCAGTTCGGAACAAAACCAAAGTTTCGTACCCATTGAAAATAACGAAAAAACACATATTATATGCACAAATTCGTCACTACAACTACATTAAACAACACATACAATTTTATTCTCTAAAATATGACTGTATTTGTGCGTAAAATATGGAATGTTTAAAGTTGATAGGCGTAAATGGGTTTCGCATTTCGAGCACCTGTTAAATGAAAATCGTTCTTTTCTTATTGCTTTCATAATATTTTTAGTCATTTTAATTCTATCAATTTTATAAAATTGTAAAGAAATAATAAAATATTTACTTACAAATCGATTCCATTCAGGATTTTATTTGACGGTTGCATAATTATTGGGAAATTAGCAGACTTTTCAGATTAAAGCGTTGTAGCGTTAATCAACTTCTTGCACAAACAATGATGGCGTAGCTGTTGGTAAATTCCAGCACATGTACACGATGAAGGTGGTTCGCGTATTAATGTGGGTAATTAAAACTGGGTTTATTATGATGATTTATAACTCATTTGAACTTTTTCTAAAACCCGGCAAGCGTTTCGTGTTTAAAAGCCACCTTTTGGCATCCGAAAAAATTTTTTTTTTTTTTTTTTTTTTTGGTTTCGTCAAAAATTGGAGTCGGCGGGTCCGAAAATCATTTTATTTAAAAATTCTGGCCTTATTGGTTCTGTTGGTTTACTTGGATGGGACATGTGTGAACTTTTATAGAACTTTGAAAAGTCTATATCTGTCTATCTATAAACAAAATTCAGCTATGGCATAATAAGATCAGATGTGCAAACAATGTCAAAGGGTTGTTAAATTAACAATGTGAAGGCAATTATGCTGAAAAAATATGAAAGTTCCAATGCAAATTTAGTCTGTATATTGACAAGTGTCTGCCAATAAATGTCAAACTAGTAATACAAAACTTACCACAAGTATGTAAAAGCACTAAGTACCTGTTGTGATCATTTTTAGTAAGATAGTGTAATTCTAAACAGTAGCAAATAACTTGTTTAGTAAATGCATAATGCACTTAATATGATTTCCTTTCTATTGTCTAATTAATAAATTGGTTGTTACTTGTTAATCCATGATAAATGTTTTATGGCTAGTAGAAAACCAGCATTGTTAATTTTGTAAAAGGTAATAAAATAACATCACTTTGTAATTTCATATAGGTAAATATTCTTGTACTGTAGGTTGATGACAGTGTTTTAGTATTACTCATTTTGTCACTATTATTTCTTGTGCAAATAAATGATGTGAAGTGTTTTGTATCTCCACACAATACCACATACCATTTTACATATGTACTGTGTTATGTGTTATTTGAATGTTTAAATAAAAATATATGGATGATATAACATGATGCATTCTAATATTTGCATTCAAATTGTAACTTTAGAGCTAAGTGTATGCAGTTTAGACTGAGATTTAAGAATTGCTACAAAATGGCTAGCTTTTTAGTGGCGACAAAATTTGAACTATTCAACAATAGTTTGCAAAGAAAATTAAAAACCTGCAAGATACCTGTATTTATTAAATATTTTAATTGCAAAACAAGTATGTTGTTATGCTGTTACAATCCTGTCAAATTTGTCAATCAAAATTGATTTGACACATCACATGATTTTGATTATGTTAAATCAGTGAACAGTATGCTAAATGAAACTGCTTAAGCAAGCTGTTATGTTGAATTGAGACATTTGATGAAACAAACTGTTTCCTGGGTAGACCAGTACTTAGTGTCTAAATGACATACCATGACGACGAAAGTCTACAAGACCTACTAGGTAGAACGAGAAATGTACTTCGACGTACAATTTTCACCGACCCTTGAAGGTTAGCCAATCAGAAGACACCTTACATCTGTTGCTTTTAGAGATATTTGACATTGAACATTATTATTATTATAATTTATACCAAATTATGCGACTATCAACCGCTAACTCATAGATAGTCTGCGTATTTATTGACCTGTCGTGGCGGAATTCACCTCTGACTTATGCAAGTTATGGTTATCACAAAATACGACCAACGGGGAGGTTATTATACATTATTTATCCCGTTAATGTTTGGTAACTGTTTGGTTACCGTTTGGAATTTCCTACACAGTAATGCGCTGGACAGTCGTGATACTCCGCCCCGCATGATCAATAAATACATATGCTGAATAATTTTAATTTTAAAAAGGTAACAGTTTAATCTTCTTAAAATATGTATATAATCTATTTCAAGACATTAAATACTTGAAACTTCTATGTGGTTTTTGCCATTCTGATATTTTTATTCATTTTGTCCTCAATTAAAAGAGATTTTAAACATTTATTATGAATAAATCTGAAGGAAAAGCGGCTCAAGAGACAAATGTTTTGATTGGCTGTTCAGAAAATGTGTACGTCGAAGTACAAACATGTATGTCGAAGTACAAATTGTACTTTGACGTACAAATATATACTTTGAAGTGTATTTTAAATTTGTATGTCGACGTACAATTATTGTACTTCGACGTACATTTCTCTTTTTACCTTGTAGGTCTTCTTGACTTTCAACCCAAATGGTACGCCATAGTATGTTTTTAGGGTTATCTTAAGAATGCCCCCACTTAAGGGATCAATACAGAGACCTCCCAGTCCCAGTGACTAAGCCAGTTAGCAGACACCCCATCCACTATACCACAGCCACCGAACCAGCTTTAAATTCCTGTGGCTAGAAAACAAAAACATTATAAGATGCTAGATCTTAAAGCTAAGAACATGTAACTCGTTTTAACATTGATTTTTTTGGATGCGTTACTTAATTATTGCAACAATTATAATATTTTGAACACAATCATGTCCATATATTTATTACAAATACATGGTTATAAAAAAAAACCTTAAAAACCTTTTGCCCGTAAATTAGGTAGCACCTATAATAATATTAAAATGCAAATACTATTAGATTATAATTATGGCTAGCTACATAACGGGTTTTTCGGTAAGTTATGAACGCCAATTACGCGTGTGCGTGTATCGTAACCTCTGCGATACTACGTGTAATGGTGGTATTAATAATAAATAACACTTTTATAATAGTATTTACCGATGTTATGTCCGAAAACATTAACACAAAAATGTTTCCACATGTTTTTGATACGAAATAGTGTTTTATAACCAGGATTTCTGTTAAGTAATTCAAGCTATCTGACGCCTAGCGGGTAAAGAAAACCCTCATGTTATTACATATAAAAGTAATATTTGTAATATAAAACATCGCTATTAGCACATTTATCAAGCATTATATAATTGTAAGTGCAAACAAACAAATCAGTTTGGTCATTTTCTGCAATACATTCACATTTTATAATGGGGAATTTGGTCAGGCTACACAATTAATCTTCGAGCATTAGACGCTCGAGTGGTTACCGACGTCCACCAAATTACCACATTGACTGGTGATACCAGTTTTAATAGCACGTATACGAAGGCATTTATCGATACGTTTTATGAAAATATTAACTAAATTCACTTATTTCTGACAAAATGGCAATTTAAAACGGAGATTTCGTTAAGCTACCCAAACAGCGTACCGACAGTTTATGATATTTTAAATATAAACGTGATATAAATCATATTTATTATTGCGTATTCGACATTAAATTGTATTAACCTTTATTACGAAAAGTGCTACACAGATAATAAGTTATACATGTATCATTTTCTGAATTAAATAACATAATTTCGGTAATCCATTGATTCTTTGACTATCAATTGTCAAAACTATGTTTACGCTTTGCAAATTCTATAAATTCAATGCCCTCAACGTATCTATCTGGGTACCGACTGTCCAAGTTCCGTGAACCATATTGACACATTTAAACCACATTTTGTTTACGTTTTTTTTAAGAAACGAAACGAAACTCGTTGAATAAAATGAAAATTTAGACATTCAGTTTGTCTTGGAAAATGGCACACTGTATATATATATATATATATATATATATATATATATATATATATATATATATATATATATATATATATATATATATATATATATATATATATATATATATATATATATATATATATATATATATATATGTAAATCATAACCGCCATATTAGGTAGTCAGTTACATCATAAAGCTCATTTCACCATCCATACTATTTTCGTATAGTTGAGTATAAAGATTGTCTACACGACCAGTTAAATGGTTCCGTCAGTCGTCATTCACCTTGCATCCATAAGAATTGTGTCAAAACGTTATGCGGATGAACACCAAAGCAAATAATTGCCACATGTTCTTTAACGTTTCTTCCCATCCGTGACAGCGTTATAACACCGTTATATTTAAATATTTTATTGGTTTTAAAGAGTGTATATGGCGTAATAAGATAAGGAATCAAATACGGATGAACACCATAGCAAATGATTGTTCTTAAAAGTTTCTTTCCATCCGTTATCACACCATTATATTTTAATATTTTGTAGGTGTTATAAGAGTGTTTATGGCGTAATAAGATGATGAAACGTTGTTTTAAAGGATCTTTAAATCACAGTAAAACATAAATATAATAACAATAAGAAAGAGCATACATATTGCTACTTTAAAGTATGTCTTTGAAATGTGTTATTACATAACTAGTTATGGAGAATGTGGTCGTCTCATACTGATCAATATGTTCTGCATTATTGTGCTCCCAATTAATATCACATTATTTGTCAGATAACAGTGCAATTTAGTATGACTGAAAACAAACAATTTGCTTAGCACGATTTTGGATGCAGATTCACGAATACTGTGTGAATTTGTCTAAAATCTCTAAATATTAAAAACACAAGACACTGCCATCATCGTACGTAGTCGTTTTTTTATTATGTTTTAATACTGTATATGTTTTAAATAGTTAATTTGGTGGTTTTATTTAGTTTTGTATACAGAGTTTCAATAATTTTCCAATAAATTATGTATTGTTGAAAGTATGTTAGTTCTAAAGACCCTAAAACTACGAATGTAAAATGTTGTTTGGAAAGTGAACAGGTTAAAATTCATAGTTTAAAAGTCGTTTTATAAAGAAGTTCTCAAGATAAACCATAACTTATACATAACCGCGTTCAATAAGCATGTAGTTTTTCACTACTAAATAATATTTGTAAATATAAGTGCTTATATGTTGTATCTGTCTTGACTGTATGGCATGTTTTAATATATGTATTGAGCTTGAAAGTAGACGTTATTTATTGGATAACACAGTTCGTAATCTCATGTCCTTAACTCTATATAGCAAAATTGTTAGATACCAAAAGTAACCAACTCTATGATGACTTTTTATAATAAGTGTCATACAGTCAGTCAACCAGTTTAGAATCACCCGGCAAAAATCGTTAATTCTTTTGACCACAATAATTTCTTTCGGGATTTAGTGTCAATGTGAGAAGATGTAAAAGTAAAGGGCACAATTTATTTTGTATGTTAACAGGTTAGGCCAGACGGCATATGCAGTTTTTTGTCAAAAATAGCCAATTAAAGTTCACCTTTCGGAGAATTATTAAAAATGATTCAACTTGCAGAATTAGTATTTAAAAACAGTGTCATGGTATTTGTTTTCAATCAGCAAACAGTTTATTTGAAATTAATAAAGCCTTCTATATCCATAAGCACATTTCAAAACATAACTCATTTAATCAGTTCCGGTTAACTTTTTGCCGCATTTATCCCCCCCCCCCATGTAAGCATAATACAAAAGCTTTCTTGCTAAAACTTTGTTAATTTATTCCTTTACCTAATGTTTACATTAGGCACTCACGTGTATCATTTTGTTTTTATTGGGGCATTATGGAAAATTAAATACAAATTAAAGAAAATACAACTGTTAAACATGTAAATTAAAGTAACACATCGTAAAAAAGAAAATTAAAACAGTATATTATATTCGTCTTTGTTTTTTCCCTACTAATACTGTAATTCACATTTTAGCAGAAAAATATTTTTCTATATTGCTATAAAACTGAAAAAAATCGCAATACAGAAATCTACAAAACATTCTAACTACATTGTCATTATCAACGTACATCGATTGCGGTCTCCTCGATTTTATTTGCACACGAGCTAGGGTGATTCTACAAAAAATGGGCAAGAGCTGTCACCCGCACATAAAATCACATTATATCGCAATTTTCATATATATCCTTCGAATAAACATGTATTCTGTTACAGGAACAATACCTTAAAAATACTACAAGTATAAATTGGTGTAAAAGATCACAGTTTTTTTAATAAATATAATCCCAACCCCCAAAGGTGGTGGAAAACCCCTTGTCACTTGGCTGGGGTAGCTCATTATAATATTATTTACAAGTATGAATCATTATATTTCAAACAAATTTAAGGCTTTAAAATGTGGTTGAAAGTTTAAAATAAAACAACTAAGCACATTATCTTACAAATGAAATACACAAAACATTTAAAATCCAACAACCTCTTTTGTCATCCAGTTTTTTGTCATTACCGAAATGAATGTGTGATGACAACAATAATTAAAATAGCAAGTATATTTGTAAAGCGCGAAAATGACGTCACTCAAGAATTCATTGGCGCGAATATTTTGAAAGCGGTATATGTACAGGAAGCTATAGAAGATGGCAGATCTATCGATGGTAAGTTGCAAATTTTCGTGCGTATGCTTTTTATACGTCATTACCGAACGGCCACTCATGTCCTTGTAAATGCATATTTGACCGTTTCATATGTGTATTACTATCAACGCATGTTACCTATTTACTATCCATGTTTAATAATAGCATCATCATAATCAACAGACGCTTATAGAAATGTTTTTTTGAAAAATGTCATTTCCGAAACGGTCATTACCGAAACGAATAAAATGTTGCGGTGATGACAAGAATGTTTCGAAGATGACATTAAACATGCAATCTTGAAAATATTTTATATTAGTAATCAAAGAGTACTGAAATTGCTGATTCGAACATGCATTATTAATTTAATGTTACTAATATCGCAATTCGAAATTGTCAAAGATAGATGCGCACAAATTTTTGTGCATTAACAAGAATATATATTCTAGAGCTGCGTTTAAATTTTATACAGTACTGTACTAGAGCAATGTATCTATTATCGACTCTTTTACCTACATTTCAGAGACTAGTGAATATTAAGATAGACAAAATGTCAATCTAATTATTATACACAAATAGATACATCTATGTCTTGTGAAAAGTAATCGAATTTTCTAGAAGTTACATCCATGCAGACGTTATATGAATATGCTTAAATTTTATGTCACGTATGGAGTTTAAATTTGTATACCTGTTGGTATTAAATATTTGTCTAAAACTGAATGCGTATTATGTTATGATCTTTAATTAAAATGACTCCGTCTTATTTGCATATTTCTTTTTTAATTCAATGTTATATCAAGTTCAACCATATTGAATTTTGCTCAATACGTAGATTACGGAATGTTCAATCCGTCCGTAAACTTGCACAATATTATAGACCTCAAATCCATTTATTTCAATTTGATAAATATGTGATTTTTTTTATAATTTCAGAGTCTTCTTAAGCCGGTTAATGTCGTTGACCAGTCTCTTGTTGGAAAGTACTGCATGGTCTACTACGTTTACGATGGGCTTTCCTATTCAGGGATCATTTTAACCGTTAACGAGGACTACGTAGAAGTCAAAACCATGAGTAGAATTGGGCGAAATAGGTGGTTCTGTCCTATGAGAGATGACATACTGTGGTACGATAGAAAGTCAATCATAACACTTCTTGATGAAGAGCCAGTACATGTAACAATGAGGCACCATAAAATAAACGACGACATTTGGACTGCGGTTGAAAGTGCCCTAGAATGAAAAAAAAACTGTTTATACTGTGCCATTCACTGCTGACTTGAATCGGACGCAATTAAATTGTTGTTTACAGTTAATTGTTCGAATTCAACGTTCTATTCAAAGTTTGAGAGTTTTGTTTGAATAGGAAGTTCTGTTTTACGTTGGAGGAAGGTTTTTGAACTGTGGAATCGAACGTATACATCATTACATGTTAAATTAACGGACTTATATCAGTGACAGTGTGATCATTTACTAGTCAAAAGTGTGAGAATACGGAATCATGTTGAATTGTTTATATCTTAATCGACTTATATTTGAAGTAGAATTTACTTATTATTATTTCTGAGAATATAATTTTGTAAAACATGTATTCCTACATTTTTCGTAAACATTTACATTCTGTTTACCTGGGCGTATTCAATCACTATAATTACGGCATTATTACAAACCCAATATTTACAGTAGTGCCTCGTTTCCAAATCAGCCTCGTTTCAATTATGAAAGTACGTTGCGCTCACAAACCGGCCAAGATGAAAACGAGGCACTATTATCAATAGTGTTTTGTGTCGTGCTGTAACTGTAGTAATAATTGAATAATGTGATTTATATGGATATGGAAATGATTAGATCCCTACATGAAAGAAAGATGAAATCACTTTATGTGTCTGTCGAAGTACATGTTTGTAACTTGTTTTATAAATATCTAGATGTACTATTAAGTCAACAAATGAGGGACCTGGGTGCCGGTCAACTCGTACCTAACTTCCTAAGTCAACTCGCATGCTTTTGGTCAACTCCCATGTGTTTTTAAGTCAACTCGCACTTTTTGAAGTCAACTCGCACCCCCCCCCCAAAAAAAACAGCAACAAAAAACAACAAACAAATAAATAAATAAATATTCAGCAATAGATGTAGGATATAATATGATCATTAGTTAATAAGTATAAATCATCAAATATTGAACTTAATATTGTACTTTGTTATATTGCCCATATTGTATATTTTATATACTTGGTTGAAAATAAAGTTCTGTTCTGTTATAGAGATGGTGTTTTTTTATCTGAATATACGGTTGTCACAATAAAATGGACTTTTCCCCGTTTTTGGATAATTGACAAAATGAAACAAAAATGTTTCAGATTTGCAAATGGTCGTTGTAGTTATGATATTTGTGAGGAAACAGTAATACTGAACATTTAGCATTCTCTAAAATATCCATACTAAGCAACTTTTGACGTTTAATAAACCTGAAAATTATAAAGCGTTGCAGCGCGAAACGATTGAATAATTTGGAAGTTCTGTCGTTAAAGTTTTATTTTGTGACACTACAAGGATTACTTATACAAAGTACAAAATACATCACTAATTGTATGAGCACGAGGGCCGAGTGGCCTAAGTGTTAGATTTGTACTCCAGGGTCAGTGGTTGAAACCAAGTATAGGGTTACTTATTTTCTTTCTTTAATTGTATTCTTGTTTTATACAGGAGCTTTTTTGATCCAATGTTTGTACATTTATCAATATATAAACATTTAATGACAGAACAGAACAGAACAAACTTCAAAAATGCCGAAATCTGTGAAAAGGTCCCTTTAACGTCTCTTTTACTCTTGTGGTCGGTGTTTTTCACAGGTAATATGTCTATGTGTAAGAGGTGTGACAAGTGGTATATACAACGAACGTTGATTTAAATTGCCAAACATAAAATAATTTAAGTTGTTTGGTATGTTAATTAATCAGTTTTACTTTAATGTTTGTCACAACACAGATTATGGTGTAAAAAGTGTTGTATACCTCGCAAGATTCAATTAAAGTTAAAATATCTTGCAATCAGTTTTACATATATAATTATGTTTAAGGCATAAAATAGACTTTGATGTATATTAATCAATTTAATTACGCATAGGTTATCATTATCCACATGCAACGAAAATTAAAATGTAAACACATATTCAACAAATAAAAATAAAACAATGTTAAAATACATAGATGTATGTCTCCTGCCATTGTGTACATATTGTAAAGCTTTGATTGTGCGTGTAAATATTGAAATACAAACTAAAAACAATGTGCATGAAAACATTTGTTAAACTACATATTTTGTAAATATTGAAATAAATAGTAAAAACCATGAATACATCTTTTAATGTAAATGTATGTCTGCTATAAATGTGCCTATGGTGTAAAAATTGCGGTCTCCTCGATTTTATTTGCACACGAGCTAGTTACCTTAATTTTTTTGGACTGGGCCGATAAAGCTTGGGCCGAAAGAGCCTGCTACCAGACCGATACACCTAATTGCGTGAATTGGACGCCATCTTGAAATCATAAAGGTTATATTACACTAATTCCGATTCCCATAGGGTCCCATTATAAAACTGACAACTTTCACAGCATTTTTCTTGCCTTTCCGACGTATCAATTTTTCCGAACCTGGTATCATTTTAAAGATGGATCTGTCATCTTCCAATAATTGCAAACAAAAACATACCGTCTCGCAACTTCTAAGAAAGTAAATCGCTGTCGAATGAACCCACCGTAGAAAAACGTGTTTCGGAATCCTAATTTCGACAAAAGCCCCACACAATAGAAAACACACCCTCAAAAGTTCATCTTTTAAGTTAGCTTCCAATCCAAGGCATCAAAGTACTCCAGACACATACAGGATATTACAAATAACCACAAAAGTCATGTCTCACATTGTTAAATGGCTTATATTCAAGAAGAGAAAAGGAACTCTTTAGAAATAGGCACTACTTTCGAATGGACCACGGAGGGATACACAATGATTTAGTGTAATGTAACCTTTAAGGGAACTCAACTTTGTCCTATCTTTTTCAAACTTTCTCCACATGAGATTTCAACTATTTCCACAATGAATATGCAATTTCAGTGCATTCGGATGGGGGTAAAGGCCTTAAAATGGCCATTTAAAGCGGTGACTAAATTGGCCGCAGTAAAGTCGGAATGCATGATTTTTAGTCTAAGTGACGACAGCTGATTTTGCGTCTCCAATTATTGTTACGCGTAACTTTCATGGCAAAAACTGGTATCATTGCATGCGAAATTCACCAATATATCAGCAAAAGGCCAAAATAAATGTATTGATTGTGAATCAGTGTACTTTTCTTGATGAAATAGGAGACTTTTTTAAAATTTTAAGCACTTTTTTCAATAAAAAACTCACTTACAGCATATAAAATCATGTTTATTAAGAAAATTATTATTAAAAGCTTCACTTACAATCTAAACATACACATTGCAATTACAAAAATTAATGCTATTATGATGAGAGGCATAATTTTCAGCTTTCAAGCTGATACAAGCCGGCTACCCAAATTTAACACTTAAAAAGGCGCAAATCGCTCCTTCAACAGCTTACGACACAAAGTGACACTTAATGCGCATCCAGATAGTCTCTCTCATATAAATAAGTCCTGTTAGCGACATTTTATTAAGTATTCTCTTTAAAATCCAGTGTTGAAAGCGTAAGTTTTGCAAAAATGTCCACAGTCACCATGCAAAAGAGCATGTTTGCTAAGGAATTCCTACGCGAGTGGCCACACTAATGTCGTGGCAGGAAAGTCATTTGGGTGTGATTCCTCTGTAGTTCAGTGAACATTCATTCCACTACCTGGGGATGACTATCAGGATCAATTTTCCCAGCTTGGTGTAGTGTTGACCTTTCAGGATGTTGATGGATCGTCCACAAGCGCTGCACCACTGCGGCCTCTGTTCAGGACACAGAGTCGGATTGAGGTGCACACAAACCCGCAGTCAGGCAAGGATCATCCAGACCTTTAATAAAATAAAATGTTTAGGCCCCTTAAACTGGCAATTATGTTCAACACTGAGATAAGGATACACATAGAGGAGACATCATGCCATGGCTTTCTCATTATTGACACGGCAAACTCGAGCAGCCGGGGACTTGGCTCTAAACAAAAACAGGTATGCTCCATCAATGTGAGCAAGATGGCATGTCAGAGTTAAAAAGGGCAAACAAACATACAAAAGAGATATGTAGGAAATTAGAAATTAAATGCCAGAAGTAATTTTAAGTATTGTTTTTCTGTCTGCAAGGGTTGCTGTGGAAAATAGTGCTTAACGCATAGTTTGGCCTGTAGGGGTTCTGCTAGCAAGAACAAATCGAAGTCATATCTGCCCGCGAACTGTAAGCTTGAGATAACCATATCTGATGAAGTACTGCTTTGAGAATGCATTCTTATTGTACTTGAACCAGATCGCATTGACAGCACAAGGCTTCAGACCCCCCGAAAGTGTGAGGCTTTCAATAGTGCTTACCTGATACCAGACCGCATTGCCCGAGACAGTGACTTTCTCCCGGAACTGCACAGGCTGCATCCGCAGCACAATCCTTAAGCTCAATCATGGTCTGGCTGACTCTGAAATAGTGAAATCTGAATTTACAGATGCTCATTTGTCTAAAGGTTATGAGTTTATTGCCTATCTTATTAAAAGCAAACACAATGACATGCTTAAAAAGACATGTGCATTTCTGAAAAGACATACAGCTGCCCGATACTTGACTAGGAAATGGCGCTATGGTCTTCACTCTGAAATTCATTACTCTAAGGGCTTAACAGAACAAAAGCCAGATCTTACAGCTAATTGGCCCCACCTACAGCTAAATATGCTTTATAGGTTGAAAATTAAGTTATTTGTCTGAAGAACTAGTGCTATTAACTCATCAGCTATGTTGCTCCACTGGCCGCAATTCTGTAAAAATAGTGTATATATGGAAAGACCTAGTCTACCACCTGCACCGCACCGCTACGTCCACTGTAAAAATACACAGCTAAGTTAGTACTTTAACGAACAAACTGAAATTCATGTGTTAATTAAACAATCAGTATGATGACTCACATTGAAATCATGTCCAGTGCACCAGTCAGAGCAAGACAGCTAGCAGATTGTTGACCATCTACGGCTCAAGGACAAACGGTCAGGCCTACAAACAAAGAGAAAAATGGCATAAATGGGTTGCATGCATGTAATTTTGCATATTTTTCATCTTGCTCTCCACCTGAAACTTCAATCTATGGACAGAATAATATTTACATTTAAGATTTGTTGGAAATGTTACCCTTACTTGTCCATACCAGGTCCCCCACCCATCCGGAACCGTCTAAAACCACCTAAAACATCCATTTGGACCAAAATATTGACACCTCTCATCTATTTTAGCACCCAAATCATCAAAACATTCATTAAAATTCATTTTCTACTTGTCTCGCTTGCAGACGAATCCATGTGACCTTGACATTGCAGTAAATGTGCTTTTTAAAGGTTATATTACACTAATTCCGATTCCCATAGGGTCCCATTATAAAACTGACAACTTTCACAGCATTTTTCTTGCCTTTCCGACGTATCAATTTTTCCGAACCTGGTATCATTTTAAAGATGGATCTGTCATCTTCCAATAATTGCAAACAAAAACATACCGTCTCGCAACTTCTAAGAAAGTAAATCGCTGTCGAATGAACCCACCGTAGAAAAACGTGTTTCGGAATCCTAATTTCGACAAAAGCCCCACACAATAGAAAACACACCCTCAAAAGTTCATCTTTTAAGTTAGCTTCCAATCCAAGGCATCAAAGTACTCCAGACACATACAGGATATTACAAATAACCACAAAAGTCATGTCTCACATTGTTAAATGGCTTATATTCAAGAAGAGAAAAGGAACTCTTTAGAAATAGGCACTACTTTCGAATGGACCACGGAGGGATACACAATGATTTAGTGTAATGTAACCTAAAGAAAGAGAGACACAACTTTTAAGGTAAATGGTCCAAATTTAACGAATACATATTAATACTATATATCATTGATGCGTACACTTAACCAAAAACTGTTTTAATGCATTGATATTATGGAGAAAGTTCCATACACCTTCACGTGATGTGGTGAAAAAGGTTTTCGCATTCGAACACGCTTACTTTTGTATTTAGGTTCACGTGTTATTTGCTTTAAGTTTAACGTTTAAGGTTATTTTATAGGAAATGTGCATATTATCAGCGCGTTCTGGTCGGATGATTTTTCACAGAGTTATGGCCCTTTGAAATTTTCCATTAACTGTACATATAGTGTAATTGACATGACGCCTTATCTATGATCGCTCCGCCCACTAGAATTGATCCACCAATCAGCGATCGATTAATCGGGCGCACTCCTTAGCAACGACCTGTCCGCCATTTTCTAGACAAGCTACATGTTTAGGTTCACTTTTATTCCAACGAGTTTCTTTTGTTTTCCTCTTTAAAGGGATCTTTTCACGCTTTGGTAAATTGACAAAATTGAAAAAAGTTGTTTCAGATTCGCAAATTTTCGTTTTAGTTATGATATTTGTGAGGAAACAGTAATACTGAACATTTACCATGGTCTAATATAGCCATTATATGCATCTTTTGACGATTTTAAAACCTAAAAATTATAAAGCGTTGCAACGCGAAACGATTGAATAATTTGGAGAGTTCTGTTTTTGTCGTTAAATTTTGTGAAACTACGAAGATTGCTTATATAAGGTATAAAAAACGTCAACTATGTGTATTCGGCGGAATAGCTCAGTAGGCTAAAGCGTTTTTACTTCAGGACTCTGGCAGGACTCCAGGGGTCACTGGTTCGAAACCTGCTCCGGGCAATGTTCTTTTCCTTTTTTTAATTTTATTCTTGATTTTTTACTGAGGCTTTTACGATCCAATGTTTACATTTATCAATATAAAGCATTTAATGAATAAGTTAAAAAATGCCAAAATCTGTGAAAAGGCCCCTTTAAAAAAAACGATTAAAAATAGTTGAACGGTGTCAATGGTGATTATGTAACACGGACAATCGATATCCTGAAAAATTAGTTGGTGACATTTAATTTATATCGTTTCCAAAGCCGAAAAGAGATCTTGAGAAGTGTAAGAGATGTATAAATACATGCGGTCGTCACAACGAACAACTGAACGTCAACACGGTCAAAGACAATTAAAATATATTTTTATCGGATATACTAGCAGATTTAAATAGTTTATGTTATCGATCTGATTATCTTTTAAATAGTTTTATCAGTTACTAGGTCAGAAGCTAGGTTCATCTGCATTACTTAAAGAGAAGTAAAACTCAGCATAAAGCCTAATTCATGCTGTGTTTTATTACTCTGATAGTAATGCACTTAATTGACATCATACATGTTATTTGAAGGTGACACGTGATATATAATCTTATTAACGGTATCTACACATTTGCACTCATGTGGTGTCACCAATAAACGCTTTAAATCCACACTAGGAGCTCGAATGCCCAGATCTCATTTTTTAAACGAGTTTCGTTTATTTTGTTCGGATTATAAAACGGAAATGAAATATGGCAAACACGGTGTAAAAAGGGTTAATGCAACTCTGACATTTGGTATCCAGAAAGATAAATTAGATGAATTAAATTTATACCATTTCCAACGCGGCAATGCGGTCTTGACAAGAGCGAGTGGAAGCTTCAAGAATTACCGAGATCCTCTTTATAGAACATTAATTCATTTCACAAACTTGAAATGTCATATAAGCAATAACAAAGCATTATTAAGTATGTATTATGTCACGTGTGCATGTGAACTAATTGAGAATTTTGGTACCCAATTCGTGTAACTTTACGAAATCCCTGTTAAAAATCGCGTTTCTGTGTGTGTCAGAAACAAGTAAAAACCATTTTGTTATTATTTTAATAAAGACGTGTCGATAAATGCTATTGTTAAAGAGTTATTATTACTGATATTAGTTAACCAATAAATGCGGTAACTTCGGGGAAGTCGTTACCTGCGCGAGCGTCTGATATTGGTAGCCTTATTAATTTATAATAGCCTGACCGTATTCCATTTCGTACAACGCTAATTTTATATCAGACAATGTCCAAACTTACTGTGTTGTTTTTGCGCTTTAAATTAAAGTGATTGATAAATGTCCTATAAGCAATGTTGAATATGATTAATATCACTTTTATACGCAATAACAAGTGGGATTGAGGTACCCACCCGGCGTCAGAAAGCGCGTAAAACTTCACCGAATTCCCAGTTATAAAGCGCTATTTCGTGTCAAATACACGGGTAGGGGGGAATGTTTCGGTAATAATTTTGTTAATAACACGGGTAAATACCGGTGAAGTGTTAATTTATTGCAAATACCACCTTAACACGTAATAACGGGTTCGATTTCGGTATGCGCGCAAGCGTTTGAGAGCGTGTTTAACGTACCGATTTACCCGTTATAAATAGCTGATGTTCTCTTTAATCGTATATTTTTTGCATTTGCAGAATAACTAAATGGCATCAACCCCTTTACAAGTGTAATATGGTGTTAAACAAGTCCATAAAATCATCCGGAATATCGCGTAAATCTATATGCAGTCTATAGGCAAAGAAGCCATTTTGGTGTTAGCTTGTCTAGGTTTTCTTCCCGCTGAGCCACGTGATTAAGCGGGCGGAGCGATCACTGATAAGGCGTCATGTCAATTCTTGTCCAGGCTATTTCTCAACAACTAATGACCGGAATTCAATGAAACTTTATGGGAAGCTTCACTACCAAGAAGAGATGTGCATATCATTAGCGAGTTCTGGTCGTTGTGACAAAAAAAAACTTTGGAAGCATCACCCGTCTCCGACGGTTTCTTGTCTCATACATTGTTGTAACGTACAATCTATTCGTAGCGGGTAAATGATGGTGTTTCAATGTACCTGCTAAATATTTCTGATGTTGAATCGAGAATATGTACATTACTACAATTTTCCTCTTCCAGATATCAAAAAAGTATTTGTATAATGGGAACCAGAGTGTTTGTTGGCCATGTAAATCATGCGCGGGAACGTGATGTGGAGAAGTTCTTTAAAGGTTATGGGAAAATCAGAGACATCATGCTCAAGAATGGCTATTGCTTTGTGGTAAGAAAATGAAAAGATCATTTGTGTGAACAGATAAATAAGCTTAAGGTAAGTTTGAATTCTATAGACTGTGACTGTCTATTACATTAAACAGTTTGTTAATCATGTAAAACTGGTGCACCAATTTCCATGAAGGAGTGGAAAGCAACATCCTGAAAATGTTAAGCTATAATAGATATCAAGTACTTCGCTTAGCAGTGTAAATTTACTTATGCTTCATTGGCGACATCCTGAAAATGTTTAGCTATTCTAGATATCAAGTACTTTTTTAAACCACGTTATCTTTACTTTTGTTCCAATGACAGGAGTTTGATGATAACAGAGATGCTGATGATGCAGTGTATGAGCTCAATGGAAAAGAACTGTGTGGGGAAAGGTATGGCAAAAGGATTCATTTCCATTTATCAAGCACAATGTAGTATCAAATAAACCTTTAAGCTATTGAAAATCAGATTTATCTATAGTTTATCCAACATTTTTCTTTACATCACAAAAGCCTGGTAGAATGTTCTGTGGCCAAGGTAGGAAAGGGCTAATTAATTGACTTACCTGGCTGTCCAATGCAGGGTGGTGGTTGAGCATGCCCGTGGCACAAGGAGGGACGCTGGTGGATACGGGGGTGGTAATGGAGGGGGACAGTCCATGCGCAGGGACCCATCCTGGCTAAACAAGTAAGTATCCAAACAGTTTGCAGGCTTCCTGAAAAGTCCCAAAAAGTGCCTGTCAACTGGACAGGCTGATGGAAAAGTTAGCCTGTCCTTACAAAAATTCACCTGACGGAACAGCGTGAGTTTATAACTGAAGAATTAATATATATATATATCATATTTATTGCAATGTAAAGCCTGTGTATAAGTACCCTCGATAAAGTAAAACAAAACACTTGCGTGTTCAAGTGATTACAGTGTATGATGGACAACAGCTTTAAAGCGAGTATATACGATTTTTTATATGTGTTTAATTATAATAAATTGATAAAATATATAACAATAACACAAAATAGGCAAGAAAAAATATACATTAAATACCAATTTCATAAAATGTAGCAAAGACAAATTAGCGCCCTGAGTCGATTGTGACGAACATATTTTCCTACAATAACCGATGCATTCGTCTTTTTATTTGGACCAGAGTTTGTGTTTGTGTGTCGTATGAATAAATATTGTTGCAGAAATTTAAAATGAACCGTTAAACTAAGTTTAGATTCACATCGTACATGAATGGTATACATGCTGGCGAATTCGACTGTACAGCCGTTTTCGATTTCAGAATTAAATATCTGGCTTATTTCGCATTTTTCAACACATGTTCTTCTGAACTTTTATTTTATTTTATATTGAAAGATATATATAATAAGTTTTTTACACATCTTATATAAATTCATTTATATTTGACAAAATCATATATACTCGTTTTAAATTCTAGTCAAACTCAAAACAAAATAACATAACACGATTGGTGTTGCCATTGAAGAACTTTAGCAACGACATACGTTTTTCATTTGTAGTTATTTGTTACAACCATTGTAATTGGATTGATGGTAATATGTTGGACCATTGAAATTGATGTTTTCGAAATAACATTATTTTAAAGGGAGAGCACTCTTAAGAATTAGTGACTGCGTTAGTGTTCTTAATGACAAAAAGGCTTGAAATTCACGAAAAGAGTGATTCTAATGGGGTGTTTTTGTTCTTTTGGCAAGTATTAGACTTTTCAGTATTTAGTCATGATTTGTTTGGCCTGTCACAAAGCTGGCGATATTAAAAACTTTGCCCGACCGTAAAGAATTTTGCCGGACAAGACCGGCGGTCCGGCCTTTTCAGGAAGCCTGAGTTTGTAATACTCCTGTTGATCACAAATGCTCGTCTCTGTATGAGTTTCTAGAAAAGCTGTTTGTAAGCACACTTGTTGACTGATATGTCTTTTATAGAATGAGAGAAGGATTCTATGTTGTAAGTTTTTGCGGTATGTTATATTTCCAACTTTTTTCTGGACATGTACAAGTGTTTATATATAAGAATTTAAAATATGCTTGTCTAAAGGAAGTATCAGTCATAAGATTAAATGAAAATTAATGTTGAAATTAAACGCATTATTTACATGTTTAAAATACTGGTTTTATGATGGAAGCATCAGTCACCAGTTATAAAGGAAATAGATGTACTTAAATATTAAAATTCAAGCTTGTTATTCATGGGTGTATAACTTACATCCTGTTATCTTTTTTCATCCAATGTTCGTGTCCTGAAAGTATGTGATACCATAATGTTTTAAGAAACCAAAATAACAATAAGCATAAATCTGTGATGTTCCTCTTCCTGTAATTCAGAAATAGACGATCTGACGGCCTTGGCGCCACGGGGTATGTAAAATATTGAATTCAAACGATTCCCCCAAGTTCTCCTGTTGTTGGTACATTTTCAGTGCTCTTATGTTAGAGAATTTAGCTGATTTGGCAAATGCGCACACTGGATGGTGTGACCGGTTCAGGCTGACATTTCACATAGTACCAATACGGCCTTTTCAGCTAACAAATCACTGTATTTCAAAGTCACGTCTCATTTCGTAGTGTTATTTTTAGCGAGGCTGTTTTCGGAGAAAACCCGAGCTATTGTGAAAGCCAGCTCGTCCGCCGTAGGCGTCTTGCTAAAACCTTAACATTGGCTCTAAAATCAAAGTGCTTCTACCTAAAACTTTGAAACTTCATATGTAGATGCACCTTGATGAGTTCTACACGCCACATCCATTTCGGGTCACTAGGTCAAAGGTAAAGGTCACTGTGACCTCTAAAAAAAAAAAAGTTTCTGACAAGCTTTCGCAGCCGAGCGTGGCACCCGTTATGCGGTGCTCTTGTTTATTAATTGCATGCATGTTTTGTGTTTGTATCATTGCAGGTATGGGGCCCCTATTCGGACAGATTATCGTGTAATTGTGGAAAACCTATCCTCCAGGGCTAGTTGGCAGGTAGGTACTGTTAATATGGTGCATTGGCCTGTAACGCGAATTTGAACCTTGAAAAGGGTTATTTTTCGAATCTGGTTTTAATTGAGTAATACAAAAATAGATAATGTTCTCTTTGAAATTTTATGAAATGTCAAAAATTGTTTTTTATGCCCCCGAAGGAGGGCATATAGTGATCGGACCGTCCGTCTGTCTGTCTTTCCGTCACACTTTGCGTTTAGGTTTTGTGTTTAGGTTTTGAAAAATGCTCATAACTTATGTCGCTTCAGATAGCAACTTGATATTTGGCATGCATGTGTATCTTCATGGAGCTGCACATTTTGAGTGGTGAAAGGTCAAGGTCATCCTTCAAGGTCAGAGGTAAAAAAAACAAATCCAAGGGTAGTAATAAGCTTCAAATGGAGATAATTATCTGTACCTGCCAAATGATAAAAAAATATTTATAAATCAAAGTGGTGCTGAAGGGGGCATTGTGTTTCTAACAAACACATTTGAAGTTAGTCTCTTTGGTATACTTATGAAGGGTTTAGTTTAAGTATTAATGAACAACATTAAGTGAAACCAACACACATAGGGGGAAGGTATTAGTTAAGCTTTATATACGTCGACCGCTTTGATGCAAGCATTACTGACATATTCTGTTGCTCTCTGTAGTAAAGTCTGGATGTCCGTGAGTCATTCTGAAGTGAAGAGGGTACTAGAGCTGTCAGTCTCAAGTGATGAGCTAAAGCTGTCAGTCTGAAGTGATGGGGCCCCAAATAGGGGATAGAGCTGTCTCGGGCTTTGACTGCCAGACCAGTGGCCACATCCTCTTCCAATAAAAAAAAATCTTCATGACTATATAAAATTAAACAAAATAAGAAACACAAAAATTTCACTTTCATCACCATAATGAAATTTGTTAATTTTTGTGAGCATAAGCCAATATGATATAAATTTATGCCATAAAATCGTGCTTTGAAAAAACAACAATAGAATATTATAAAACTTAATTTTTTATATGAAACCAATTGATATTTAATTTAGAAGGAAATCTCTAAAAACACTTTTAAAGTTTATATTGTCAATATTATAAGTGGCAAAACATTTTTAAACAAGACATTTTGAAAATATAGCATCATATAAAAATTATAATAAAGACAGCTTGTTTGGCTCCCAATAATTAAAATGAATTCTGCGGATTTAGAGAGTGTCTGTAAGAGTAGAATAAGGTATTTTGTCTCGATTGCCTCCAAAATTGTCTCCAAAAAATAATATTGATAGCCATTAAAAGAGTAAAGGCTCTAATGCTAGTTGATGAACTTATGATCGAACTGGGTTAAGAGCAATGAGATGAGATATTGACAAGATGATGTAAGTCCGCGGTTTCTTGTGGCGACTGACGAGAGCTCTGGTAGTCATGACGATTGATGCTTGGTCTCTCTGTGTGATGTGGTCTGTAAGACGCTGATGAGACGTTGGTACTCACACTGGGGCTATGGGCTGTTTCTTATTAGATGATGACCGGTGTCGCTACCACCATGTGTCTGTGTAGGTAATCAAATGTCTTGATTTCTTTAATTGATACGTTTTCAATTTTGTCTTAATCATTCTTTGCCTGTTTTTAGATGCTGATGCTAATATTAATAAATGTATTCAACCATGTGAATTTTTTAGCGAGGCTGTTTTCGGAGAAAACCCTAGCTGTTGTCATAGCCAGCTCGTCGCCGTCCGCCATAGGCGTCATGCTAAAACCTTAACATTGGCCATACATTTTAAATATTGAAGATAGCACCTTGATATTTGGCATGCATGTGTATCTCATGGAGCTGCAACTTTTTAGTGGTAAATTTCAAGGTGAACATCATCCTTTAAGGTCTGGGGTAGAAAAAACAGTCAAGGGAAGTAATAAGCTTTAAATGGACATAGTTATCTGACCTGCCCACGTGTATATTTTTGTTAAATAAATCAAAGCGGCGCAGAAGGCGGCATTGTGTTTCTGACAAACACATTGTGGTTAAAGGTCAAGGTCATCCTTTACGGTCTATGGTAAAAAAATACAGATTTAAGGGAAGTAATAAGCTTTAAAAAGGGAGAAAATTATTCAATATTAAACATAGCCACTTTATATATTTGGCTATGGAAGGGAATATCCGCCAGTCCATTCATGTTGCCAAATGACAATTACATATTGCTAAATGACCATTGCATTTTGCTTTATTTTATTTGTTACAAACTAACTGCGTCTTCCTTGCGTCTTTATGCTTGTTTTCTATCAGTCAGTGAAATGTTGCGTGCATATTTCTTTTTAATGTTTACTCGATGTATGTTGATCATGTATGCTTTCAAATAAATGACAAATGAATTATTTCTGTTAAATTGTTCATGTGGCTATCTTCTTTTGTTGTTGAACTATTATCATTTCAACACATACTATTGCTAGAAACGGGCATTTTTTGTAAGTTCTACTAAGCGAAATGAATAAGCACAAGGCAGCAGCTCACATGAAGTATGCCCAATGCATTAAGACAAATGCATTAGTAATACTGAATTCATACACGACGGAGAACCAGAGTTTTCTGTACTTATCGGTAATTTTCGTAAAAGGTTAATATTTAGAACGGTGTTGTATTATACATCTACCAGATGAATTACTCTACTGCTACGTTTCGAACGTATTTTCCACTGTTCTTATTCAGGTAAAGGTTACTTGTTTATTGTACTTGTTTATTAGGTAAATTGCATACGATTGTTGTCCCCATTTCGAAAGTTGAGTTGTCATTATTTGTGATGAAGGTCTATTTGAAGTTAATGGACGTAATCTTGTTTTCATTTACACGTCAAACGTCCCATACGGCCATAGTATCATTGTAACGAAGGTGGGTTACGATGATCAAAACGTCTAACTATTGGCTTGTTTGAATTTAACTATTAATTTCATACTGTTTTCATCGCATATCTTCGTAACACTGTCTTTATCTAATAAAATCGTACCTAGGTTGGTAAAATTGTATCTTATTCAAATTATTCATTTTAATTGTTTTTTACTAGTTTATCCCCAATACGGCATAGAAATTCATTTATAGAGCTAATTAAAATGGAAAGCAATGTGATAAAATAAGTATGCACAGTTACCTCATTAACAAACAAAATAATTATGTTTTCTGGAATTTATTCAATTTAATGGTTTCTCTTTTTCATTTCAAATGTTTATATTTCTGATACTGACGTTTTATACTATAATCAATATATGTTGACCATCTTACACCTATTTCTGTATATTGGGTACGAGATGGCTTTGGATAGGTACCAGTTGACCAAAAAACAGGTATAAGTTGACCAAAATGGGTTTGAGTTGACCACAGTACAGGTTGAACAGTTACTTAATAGGTGTCTTCAAACACACATTTAATGAAGATTTTTCTTTTATAGACTTAAATGTTAGATCGATCTTGTTTTTCTTTGCATCTATAATGTGTAGCTCAGTGACCCAGTTAATTTTTACGGTTTGTAACTCAGGGGTTCTGGGTATGATCCTCTCATGCGGTGCTGATTTTTTCATGGGAGTTTTCTCTGGTGAGACTGCAGAGCCCTAGCCTAGAACTGATGAAACCCAGGAAGCATAATTAAGTGAATCTTTGCCTTAAAGTAAGTTAAATACACGGGCATAAACACCATATGAACAAACACATCAAGATGTTAGTACATGTAGGATAATGGGGGGTTGGGTGAAGATTTCCCATAAAGATGTACTAAGATGATCAAAGCAGATCATATTTGTGTGAAAAAAGTATAGAAACTTAGATCAGCAAGTGTCATATCTGACTACGTAACAGTTATTTTCTCTCAAATCTATCATTATACTACATAACGGTGACTTGTTTTTATAAATAAAAAATAATATACATGAATACATTTGCAGATATGAGCCAACAGCAAAGAGCAGCTGCTCTTTTAAGACAGGCAGCAGATTTGTTGAATGTCAACACAAGTGACAGGAGTACACAATACCAGCACCTGCACCAGTAACCTCTGTCAGTAGCACTATTGCTGCAAGGGCAATTTATGCACCCGACAGTAAAAGAAGGAGGCATGGACATGCAAATACAGGAACTGTGGCAGTGTCAGCACTAGACTATTACACCCAGGTGTAATCAGGTAGGCATCACTAAAGAGGCATGTGTTAGATATTTTGGAACTACAGTCTATACCACACTAATTCTTTTTATTCCCCCAGATTGAATGATCGGGGGTATATTGTTTTAGGCCTGTCTGTCTGTCATTGTATGTGTCTGTCACAAACTTAAACCTTGGTTAAACTTTTTGCAATAAATTTTGCAATATTGAAGATAGCAACTTGATATTTGGCATGCATGTGTATCTCAGGGAGTTGCACATTTTGAGTGGTGAAAGGTCAATGTCATCCTTCAAGGTCAAAGGTCAAATATATGGCTTCAAAGCTGGCGCAGTAGCGGGCATTGTGTTTCTCACAAACACATCGCTTGTTAATATAAAGATTTCTATTGTTTCATAATATGTATGCATATACATCTTATTTTACTGTGCAAACTTAAAGAAGTTTACAAGACCTTCCTGTACTTTCAATTTGTTCTGGAAAACTCCTGCATAATAAATGATGAGGAATAATGCTTTTAGCAGCTAACTCTAAAAAGGTTTATGGTTTTAATTCCATAGTTTAGGATATTTCAAACACTTTTGAATAATCAAAAAATTCCCAAGAGTACCCGTCCTTTTTCCAATTAGGTAAAGACATTGCTGCAATACACAAAATCAGATTCCACAACAAGGCACTTATAAGTACTGTATACAAATAAACATGTGTATTGAGTAGAGTCAGGTTCAAACTGCAAAGGCTATACCGGTAACTGCTGGTATCAGTTTTAGAATGAAAATGTTTTTTTTGTCCTTAAATCCAAGGATAATAACTTTACTAAGTTATCAGTTATACAATTGCATATACTTAACGTTTCTTAATAAGGCCTAAGCTCTTGCATAAGTCAAGCTAAAAATTAAAAGATTTCAACCTTGACATGACAAACGTGTTGCATTCACTTCCTTCCCTACTGTAAATGCAGGTCCATGGTTACAACTAATGACCTCCTGTTGAAGGAGCTAGATGAGACCCTGGAGAGACACCAGCACAGAGGTGAATCAGATTAACTGGAGCTACAAGCAGCTTAAGAAAAACTTCAGGGACCAGTCTAAATGTTCTGATAATGATAATAGAGTGTGCTATGTGTTTTAATGCTAAGAATTTTGGCTACTCTGTATCCAATATTCGAAGTGGTGTTTTATTAAGATTTAGAACAAATAAGGCCAATCTCAATAAGAAACATTCTGCTAGTTGGAACAATTGAACTGTTTATTCAATCATGCAGCAATTTGTTGTTGTGTCATTTGTGCATTTGGCAAGCTTAAGCTCAACATAATATTATAGAAATTGATTTATTTCACATTACTTTACAAGCATCTTATTCACACATCTTGTAGATTGGTAAGCAGCTTTGTTCTTGCTAGATATCAATGGTGTAGTTTTTTAGTAAAAATTTCTTGCCATTCTATTTTGTTGTGCTGACATTAAGACATTAGTGATAATTTGTTTGCAGTGAACAGCCTAGGTTTAGTAGACCAGGTATTCAGCCAAATTGAGCCGCTTTCTGTGGAAATTGGCTTTATGCGTGTGTGTGAAGTGTTGTCCCAGATTCGCTTATGTGGTCCACACATGCTTATCTGGGACAACACTTTCGACCTAGACTAGATTTTCTTTAAAAAATTTATTTCTTTAAACGAAAAATCTCATAAAACCAGAAAGTTTCTTTCCTGATTAGCCTGGGCGGACTTTACAAGTTAATCTGCGACAACACTTTAGGAACATGCATTAAACCCCATTTTCCCAGAGCAAAGGTCAATTGTATTTATTTCCTTTCAATATTCACATGCCTTTTATTTTTAGGATCATACAGATTCTAAAAGCCTATTTATTGTAAACTAAATATTCAGTCATAACCAAAAAGTATCATAATATCTTTGTTAAGACAGGGCCCTGAATTCTAGCATTTAATGAGGTTATGTGCTTTTCCACACTTATTATATGTCTTTTATAAGTAAAAGGTGAACAAAAGCAACAATATAATTTGCTACCAAAATGTTTTCCATATATTGCTTGTTTTACATGAAAGAAGTTAACACGTGTAAAAAAAGTTTGCCAAACAAAATGACAGGTAACAATCAGTTTATTTATTGTGCATCCAGGCATTTACATATAACCAGACAGTAGTGCAATCTCACATGTATATGTAGGTTTTTAACTTATATTGCACCAGTTCAGTTTATAGATTGTTTTGAAAACAATTGTATGATAATGGTTAAGTTGCATATGTCTAGTCATAAGCAGTATGTGTGGGATACACTAGCAACAGGACCAGAGAGATCATTTTGTTTTCAGATGATGTTTATGTAATGTGTGTTTCATCCTAATATTTATTTAACCAGTATGCCATGTAATACATATATTTTCTAATAAAAATGTAAAAAGGTTATTCAGTATTTAGATTTTTTGACACGCTATTTCATGATGGATGGCTTCATCCACAGTCATTACAAAACACACAACAACATGATTGAGCCTCGGTCTGGGAAAATGGGTCTTAATGCATGTGTGTCAAGTGTTAATCAGGGAAATCAGTGATGAAATTTTCGCTAAATGGAATTTTTCGATAAAAAAAGTCTCTGCCGGAAAGTGTTGTCCCTGATAAGCCTGTGCTGACGGTACAGGCTAATATGAGACAACATTTTGAGCACATGCATTGGGTCCAATTTTCCCAGAGCAAGACTCAAATGTTAAAGCAATGCCCGTTTAATTAAGAAATATATCCAATGACAAAATAGTGGTTTACTATTTATTGAAAATCTCATAATTGTTAAAATAAAAAAAGATTTATTCATTATTTACAAAAAGATGCAATTATCTTTCCAAAACAACAACACAATTGGCATTTCATGTAAAGTTATTCACACTAGATGATAAATTAAACTGGTATTTATGATAAACAATACCATACTAAAGAAGCACAAGACAGTTCTCACTATTCCATTGATAGCAATTCATATTGAATTCAACAACAACAAGAAATGGCGCTGCAGAGGCCGACACGTATCCCCCACGCCGCATGTTTGACCCAGGGGGCACCCCAGGGTTGGTAATGGGGCCATGCATAGTTGAGATTGACCATATTGTCATAAGAGATATTCAGTATCAATTGGAAGTGAATCGGTGTAGAAATTAATAAGTTAATGTCTTCGTTTGAACATGACATATCTTTTTTATTGCGTAAATCGATTCCGCTTAGAATGGCCTTTAAGAAAAGGTATGGTTATGGGGGTCTCTATGTGCAAAGTGTTGCATTTATTTCGCTTAAAGTTCTCGCTTTAACATTGAATTATAAAGGGAAACTATTTAGTATATTATGACCTCCAAGCAAAACAATAGGCATTATGTAGACGGGTAAGTTTTTTACCCTATCACCGCTTTTTTACTGAGGATTCCAGAGATAGTCGATGTATCACGGTTGATACCGGAGATTTTGATTTTGATGTTTAGAGTGATCTCCTGCCAATAGTAATTTACGCTGCAATTTGCGCTGGAATTAAGTTTTTTAGTACTGGTTCCCATTTTCGAATTGTGGACTATTTGTAATGGCGGTGTATGCAAAAACGAAGACTAATTCTAAATCAGAGACGCACTAGCAATCGACTTAAGAAGTAATATAGATCCACAAAGATATTAACAGCTTGTTAAATTCAGTAGCAACATAGCCAAATGCACATACTTAAACAAAGAACGCCGTTAGAACAATCATTAATACAAATTCCAAAAGTTTAACTGCAGTTGTCAATAACACACACAAAGTAAAATGCAACTACCATGTATCAGAAAGCATATGCTAATAGTTAAAATGAGAATGTCATTTAACATCATGCATGGGCTGGGGGATATTCCCTTCCATATTTGGCATGCATGTGCATCTCATGGAGCTGCACATTTTGAGTGGTGAATCTACAGTCACAGTATAGTGGCCAAGCCTTGAAGAATTTTTCCAGAGCCACTCGCCCTGCAGGGCGAGTAGGCCTGACAATCAACTCGCCCTCTACTTTAATCTACTCGCCCTGCATTAAAAAAATATATATATTTATAGATATGATCAAACAGAACCGTTTTGTAAACTTAAGCTATCATGTGACTTTGTATCATTGTAATAAACAAACATCCATAAATCAATCCTATAGTTGCATTTATTTTGCAAAAAAATACAATTAATACCAATTTTTACTGAAAGACACGCTTGATCGACAAATTGTTACAATATGGTAAATTATGGCTAAGGCTTCTGATCACGAATTATTCTGTTTATAAATAATTATTTTTTCTGTTTATTTTTTATATTGATATTAACATTAAAATGACATATTATTCCTCACGGAATGACCAATTTATTTAACTGTTTTTTTTTAATTTTCAATCGATTAGCTAAGACCTCTGACACGAAAAGAGCGCAGCCGATTTCGAGAATTATTTTTACTGTGCCTGTGATGTCATTTTTCATTGTCAAAACGAAAGTGCAGTGTACTAAACCTATTTTTGTTTGTTTGAAAAATTGTTCGCAGTTTGTATCGATGTGGCAGGAGTTCTGGAACTGAATTTATATGTCTCAACTTGAAAAACATCACTTGCCCGGTTGGTCGAGTATTTGACAAACTTTACTCGCCCGACTGTCAACTTCACTCGCATATGCGAGCGGTCGAGTGGATACTTCAAGGCCTGGTGGCTTTTAATTATTTGCTACTAAAAATAGAGATTTGTTACAGACAATTATTTTCAAGGGAAGTAATTTATATAATTATAAATCTCATATTATATATTTCCTTACCAAGAATTGAAGTTCTTTTCACAGTTACTGTACAGATTTATTATTTTGATTATTTATAACCCAAATGATTGATTTTTCAAAGTTTTTTTTAAATGATATAATTATAATTTCTTTGATGTTTATTACATACATGTGGACTTATGTCCATAGATACATGATCAACTCTGGTTATGAAAAAGAAAAAAACAAAAAACTCTGGTTATGATCTCTTTTAAACCACAGGCCTAGGTTGTCAGTGATGTCTGACATGGTCATAATTGACTGTGAGACCCTCCCCACCCCCCCCCACCCCACCCCCCTGGTGGATTGGACAAAATTCAAGGGAAATAATAACCTTTAAAGGGAGATGATTTCTATACCTGCCAAATGATAAATATAAATTTTATTTCAATGCGGTGTAGTAAGGGGCATTGTGTTTCTGACAAACACATCTCTTGTTGGGTCACTAGGTCAAAGGTCAAGGTCACTGTGACCTCTAAAAAAAAAAAAAAAAAATTCTGACAAGCTCTCGCAGCCGAGCGTGTCACCCGTTATGCGGTGCTCTTGTTTATTTTAAGAGTGTTAAATCCTGCAATGTGGTGCTAAAAAATATGTGATTATTTCTTAAATTTAAGTCCTACTGCAATGATAAAAAAGATTTCTTGAAATTTAAGCATCACATTCCATGATTTGGCACACAATTTATCTTACAGATATTTAATTGCTATACTTGCTTTTCCCTATTGCCCCACATCTACTGATATAGGAAATTGTGTTATGATATTAGCTTTAATATAGCTGGACACACACAAATGCCAAAGTACTTTTATTATGCCCCCCTTCGAAGAAGAGGGGGTATATTGCTTTGCTCATGTCGGTCGGTCGGTCGGTCTGTCTGTCGGTTGGTCCGTCCACCAGGTGGTTGTCAGACGATAACTCAAGAACGCTTGGGCCTAGGATCATGAAACTTCATAGGTACATTGATCATGACTCGTAGATGACCCCTATTGATTTTGAGGTCACTAGGTCAAAGGTCAAGGTCACAGTGACCAGAAATAGTAAAATGGTTTTTGAATGATAACTCAAGAACGCATACGCCTAGGATCATGAAACTTCATGGGTAGATTGATCATGACTTGCAGATGACCCCTATTGATTTTGAGGTCACTAGGTCAAAGGTCAAGGTCTAGGTGACCCGAAATAGTAAAATGGTTTCCGGATGATCCCAACTCAAGAACGCATACGCCTAGGATCATGAAACTTCATGGGTAGATTGATCATGACTCGCAGATGACCCCTATTGATTTTGAGGTCACTAGGTCAAAGGTCAAGGTCACGGTGACCGAAATAGTAAAATGGTTTTCGGATGATAACTCAAGAACGCATACGCCTAGGATCATGAAACTTCATAGGTAGATTGATCATGACTTGCAGATGACCCCTAAAGATTTTGAGGTCACAAGGTCAAAGGACAAGGTCACGGTGACCTGAAATAGTAAAATGATTTTCGGATGATAACTCAAGAACGCTTTTGCCTAGGATCATGACACTTCATAGGTACATTGATCGTGACCCGCACATGACCCCTATTGATTTTCAGGTCACTAGGTCAAAGGTCAAGGTCACAGTGACAAAAATCGTATTCACACAATGGCTGCCACTACAACGGACAGCCCATATGGGGGGCATGCATGTTTTACAAACAGCCCTTGTTTAATTTAAAGACAACAACAGCCTTACAGTACTTTTAAGGTACTTCATTTGAATTAAAAATGCTTAAGCCAACCAGATATCGTTTCATTACTTCCTTGATTATTATAACAATACAAGGTGTGTTTTTTTTCACTCTCATCACAATATCAATTACAAGACCTGCAGGAAAGAAACAACACTGAAATTTCCACTCAAAGCTGCATTTTATTATGCCCCCCTTCCAAGAAGAGGGGGTATATTGCTTTGCTCATGTCGATCTGTCGGTCGGTCCGTCCACCAGGTGGTTGTCAGACGATAACTCAAGAATGCTTAGGCCTAGGATCATGAAACTTCATAGGTACATTGATCATGACTCACAGATGACCCCTATTGATTTTCAGGTCACTAGATCAAAGGTCAAGGTCACTGTGACCCGAAATAGTAAAATGGTTTCCGGATGATAATCAAGAACGCTTATGCCTAGGATCATGAAACTTCATAGGTAGATTGATCATGACTAGCAGATGACCCCTATTGATTTTCAGGTCACTAGGTCAAAGGTCAAGGTCACGTTGACCCGAAATAGTAAAATTGTTTCCGGATGATAATTCAAGAACCCTTATGCCTAGGATCATGAAACTTGATAGGTAGATTGATCATGACTAGCAGATGACCCCTATTGATTTTCAGGTCACTAGGTCAAAGGTCAAGGTCACGGTGACCCGAAATAGTAAAATGGTTTCCGGATAATAAATCAAGAATGCTTATGCCTAGGATCATGAAACTTGATAGGTACATTGATCATGACTGGCAGATGACCCCTATTGATTTTCAGGTCACTAGGTCAAAGGTCAAGGTCACAGTGACCCGAAATAGTAAAATGGTTTCCTGATGATAACTCGGGAAAGCTTATGGCTAGGATCATGAAACTTCATAGGTACATTGATCATGACTTGCAGATGACCCCTATTGATTTTCAGGTCACTAGGTCAAAGGTCAAGGTCACAGTGACAAAAAACATATTTACAAAATGGCTGTCACTACAACTTAGAGCCCATATGGGGGGCATGCATGTTTTTCAAACAGCCCTTGTTTCATTCTATTCATCCTTAAATCAGATTCTCATCCAATCATTTTTCACTTTCTTAGAAAATGCATCATTCTGTTTCTGTATAACATCTTTTAGCATTCCTTTCATCATTTATTGTCTGACAGGGATAAAGATGGCAGTTTTCCAGGGTTTATTTTTATGCTTTGAAAATGTAGACTTGATGTTTCTAGAGTTGAGACTTATGTCAGATGTGAATTGTATTTCAGGATTTAAAGGACTACATGCGCCAAGCAGGGGAAGTCACCTATGCTGATGCTCACAAACAGAAGAAAAATGAAGGGTAAGTGTTGACATGGTTGTCCCAGAAATTTCAAGGTCTGAGAACAGTGGCAATTTTAATGCTTTATTGTAGTATAAAATCCGTCTTTACATCTTTAATGTTTCCAGAGTCAGAAGTAGTGCAGCATGACAATAATAACATAGGCAAGAACAGATAAAAGCCTGGACTGGTGTAAATATCAGGTGCAGATCCATGTCAGCCTAAAGTGGCATGTTTGAATTCTGTTAGAGGAATGAAGTGTCTTAGAGGACATTTGCTTTTTATGCCCCCGGTAGGGTGGCATATAGCAGCTGAACTGTCAGTCTGTGAATCTGTCCGAAAACTTTAATATTGGCCAAAACTTTTGCAATATTGAAGATAACAACTTGATATTTGGCATGCATGTGTATCACACGGAGCTGCACATTTTGAGTTGTAAAAGGTCAAGGTCATCCTTCAAGGTCTAAGGTCGAAAATACAAATCCAAGGGAAGTAATAAGCTTTAAAGGGAGATAATTATCTGTACCTGCCAAATGATAACAAAATAAAATAAATTAAAGCGGCGCAGTAGGGAGCATTGTGTTTATGACAAACACATCTCTTTTTATTTGTAAAATGTTGAAAGTTGTTGTTTATGGTTCAGTTGGTAGAGCACTTGACTACATGCAAAGATGGTAGGTTTGATTGCCAGGACACAACATGACTTGGTCATGAAATTATTTTTACAGCCTTTCTCCCCCTACTTTTTATTTAAGTAGGGCAGTTGCCAGTCACTGGAATAAATATGAGTAGTTTGTACTTGCAATCTAGCCTACCCAGAAAAAGAGTGGATGGGTTTAGAAGAATAGGATTTACTGACTGTCTTGATATGATTGAAATGCTTTTAAAAAATATTGAAAAATCATTATTTGCTTGCTTCCATTTTAGAGTGGTTGATTTTGCTAAGAAGAGTGACATGAAGAGGGCTATAGAGAAGCTGGATGGTACTGACATCAATGGACGCAAAATCCGCATGATTGAGGACCGACCGAGTCAGAGGCGTAGAAGGTGGGTGGTGAAGATTGAGAAATATGTCTAAGGCCACGGTGCCTATACCACGTGACTTTTTAAGATCTGTGTTGGGAGAATAAAGCGCGACCCAGTTAACATTTTTAAGGATCTATTTTTAAATATTTCACCATTTTTAATGGGATAAAGTGGAGAGCCCGCTCATTCGTATGAGTTCTCTATAGGTATCATGATCTTTTTAAACAAATAAGTAATTTTTTATTAAAGTGCAACCGCGCGTTTGAACGGTTAGAAAAATGTCGGATCAGCGTGGGGACTTCATATTACAAACGCCCGGTTGCACTCTACTGAAAAAATACTTATTTGTTTAAAAAGATCATGATACCTATTGAAAACTATCACGAATGAGCGGGCTTTCCACTTAATCCCATTAAAAATGGTTAAATATTTAAAAAGACATCATTAAAAATGTTAACTGGGTCGCACTTTATTCTCCCAACACAGATCTTAAAAAGTCACTCGGTATAGGCACTGTGAAGGCATTGACGTTAAATTATTATCATAATTGGTCTGGTGAAAGTTTGGAAGATTATGAATATGACATCATAGGCAAATTTTATGTTTTTGCATCATGAGTTGCAGCTTGGCATAGTTACTCTGTATATTTGACTACACAGAATGTACAATGGCTCACTGTCCTTTTGTTTCAGTCGAAGCAAAGCTAGAGGATCACGAAGTCGCAGCCGCTCACGCAGTCGTTCAAGAAGCCGCAGTCGCAGCAGGAGCAGGTCTCGCCGCAGCTCCAGAAACAGGTCCAAATCAAGGTCAAGGTCACGCAGCGGTGAGAAACAGGGGTCAAAGTCAAGGTCCCGTTCCAGGGATAAGTCCCGCTCAAGGTCAAAGTCGAAATCAAAGTCTAAATCAAAGTCCAAGTCTAAATCTCCAGTGAGGAATGAAGGAGATGAACAGGTTCCTGTTCAGGAAGATTGAAATTAAAAATAATTGGAGTCATATTTTTTATCAGACATGCTTTTTTGTTGTTCAGACTTGAGCATCATTTTGACATAAAGGTTTCAACATGAGTATTTTGATTGGCAGTTTCAAGAGCTGCATGACTCATAATTATATGTAAATTGTTGTTTTCATTCCTTCGTTTCATGAAGTTTTTTTAAGTGTGCTTGACTGAGTATGAAAGTAAATGGTATTGACTGTAGTCGAGTTGAAGTCATTTTAAGTGAAAAACGTAGCCTCAGGTTAGTCCTGAAAATTGGTGGACATTTCAATAACATCTCCATAATTGGTTATTTTAACGAAATCCATGCCACAAAATACTAATAATTTAATTTAACAAGCTGATTAGTGTCAAATGATATTTTGATATTTTTTCCAACGAACGAGTCAGATAAAACAAAAGTTAAAATGGAATCCACTTTCTGGCACTTCACATAATGACATGCGTCAGGTGTGCTAGAATCTCTTATCAGTTATTGACATTTTGTAAAAATTTGCGTTACGATTTGCGTATGTAAAAATATGTTATTAATTAACAGAGTTTGTCATTATCATGTCAGTTTATCATCAATGATTTTTATGCCCCCGGATCGAAATATAAGGGGCATATTGTTTTTGGCCTGTCTGTCTGTCTGTCTGTCATTCATTCATTGTATGTGTGTGTCCCAAAACTTTAACCTTCGTTAAAGTTTTGCAATAACGTTTGCATTATTGAAGATAGCAACTTGATATTTGGCATGAATTCGTATCTCATGGAGCTGCACATTTTGAGTGGTGAAAGGTCATCCTTCAAGGTCAAAGGTCAAATATATGGCTTCAAAGCGACGCAATAGAGGGCATTGTGTTTCTGACAAACACATCTCTTGTTATTCCTAATTTTATGTTAAAGCTTCGCAAATACTTTTTCTTAGTGTGGTAATGACCATAATTTGCAAATTTGAACCTAGCACATGTATTTTTTTAAGGAGGGCATATAGTGATCGCACTGCTGTCCGTCTGTCTTTCCGTCCCACTTTTGTGTTTAGGTTTCAAAAAATGCTTATAACATCTATGTCGCTTCAGATGTAACCTCTATATTTATGCCCCCCTTCGAAGAAGAGGGGGTATATTGTTTTGCTCATGTCGGTAGGTCGGTCGGTCGGTCCGTCCACCAGATGGTTTCTGGATGATAGCTCAAGAACTCTTAGGCCTGGGATCATGAAACTTCATAGGTACATTGATCCTGACTGGCAGATGACCCCTATTGATTTTCAGGTCACTAGGCCAAAGGTCAAGGTCACAGTGACTCTAAATAGTAAAATGGTTTCCGGATGATAACTCAAGAACGCTTACGGCTAGGATCATGAAACTTCATAGGTACATTGATCATAGCTGGCAGATGATCCCTATTGATTTTCAGGTCACTAGGTCAAAGGTCAAGGTCACGGTGACTTAACATTAAAATGGTTTCCGGATGATAACTCAAGAACGCTTAGGCGATCATGAAAATTCATAGGAACATTGATCATGACTTGCAGAAAACCCATATTGATTTTTAGGTCACTAGGTCAAAGGTCAAGGTCACAGTGACCTGGCTGCCACTACAACGGACAGCCCATATGGGGGCATGCGTGTTTTACAAACAGCCCTTGTTCATTTTTGGTATGAATGTTTATATGGACAAGGCCTTTCCATACGCACACTAATTTTGACCCCCTTGACCTTGAACTTAGGTTCCGCGTTTAGGTTTTTAAATCTGCGTTTAGGTTTCGAAAAAGCGTTTTTCGGGGGCATATGTCTTCCGATTGAGACAGCTCTTGTTTTAATCATAATATACTGATTGTTGTTGTTGTTTCAATACTTTATGATTTCATATTATTGAACTTATTGTAAATAAAACAAAATACTTTGGTGTTTTGCTTTATTGCTTGAACTCTATGGATTATATCTTCAGACAAAGTCAAGGTAAAGTAGTCACAGTAACAACTGCAGTGTGTATAACAAATGAGCTGTTCTCTGAGAAAAAGGGGTTTAATGCATGTGCCTAAAGTGTTGTCCCAGAATAGCCGTTAAGTAGCCGGCATTTGATCTTGTTTGTTTTGAATGGTAAGGTTTGTATGTCAAGCTGATTGTCTTGATAATCACATGTGAAAATAGTTTGAAGGTATTAACTGCCAGACATATATGTTGTGTAAATCTTAAGACTTAACTCATCCAATTTTAGATTTAGGTTTTTAAAGTGTTGTTGAGTAGTAGTTATTTAATGTTAAGTGATGAAACTTACGTAAATTAATTCCAGCTTGGCTTCTGTAATATAAGTCTACTCCTTTATAGTTTGTAAGTGGATAAAAGATTATTGAAAAATAGTTTGTATTGTGAGTTTTTAATTCATTTATCCTGGTATAAGCATGTGCTCCTACCGATTAGCCATATACTGAATGAATCTAAGAAAATGTGTTAACCAATATGCAGCTGTTTTTTTTTAGCTCACCTGAGCACAACGTGCTCATGGTGAGCTATTGTGATCGCCTTTTGTCAGTTGTGCGTCCGTCGTCAACATTTGCCTTGTGAACACTCTAGAGGCCCCATTTATTGTCCAATCTTCATGAAACATGGTCAGAACATGTGTCCCAATGATACCTCAACAGAGTTCCAAACTGGGTCATGATGGGTCAAAAACTAGGTCACGAGGTCAAAAAAAAGAAAAACCTTGTGAAGTCACATTTGATGCCCAAACTTCATGTTACTTTGTCACAATGTTTGTCTTAATGATATGTTGGTTGATTTCAAAAATGGTTTCGGTCCATTGAAAAACATGGCCACCAGGGGGCGGGGCAGTATTCCTAATATGGCTATAGATAAACCTTGTGAACACTATAAAAGTCACAATTTTTGCCCAATCATCATGAAACTAGGTCAAAATATTGGTTTCATTGATATCTCAGACGAGTTCGAAAATGGTCCATATCGGTGAAAAAAACATGGCTGCCAGGGGCCGGGGCAGTTTTCTCTATATGTCTATTTGTGGTCCAATCTTCATGAAATTTGGTCAGAACATTTGTTTCATGGATACGACGGTTGAGTTTGAAAATGGTTTGGATCGGTAAAAAAACATGGCCGCCAGGGGGCGGGGCAGTTTTTCTTATATGGCTATAGTTAAACCTTGTTAACACTCTAGGAGTCACATTTATAGCCCAATTTTTATCACTCAGAAACTTGGTCTGAACATTTGTTTTTATGATAGCTAGGCTGCGTTTGAAAATGGTTTCGGTCTGTTGAAAAATATGGCCGCCAGGGGGCAGGGCAGCTTTGCTTATATGGCGATAGTGAAACCTTGTTAACACTCTAGAAGTAACATTTATAGCCCAAACTTCATGGAACTTAATCCGAAGATTTGTTGTATTGATAGCTTGGCTGAGTTCGAAAATGGTTACGGTTTGTTGAAAAACATGGCCGCCAGGGTAGCGGCAGTTTTCATAATATGACTATATTAAAACGATGTTAACACTCTAGTTGTAATGCGGATGTTGGTGCACATTGATGATGATGATGATGATGATGATGATGATGATGATGATGATGATCATGATCATGATGATGAACATGATGATGATGATGATGATGATGATGATGATGATAATCATGATGATTATGAATTTAACATAGTGGTAAAACCAATAAAACAACAAGAAGTGTTACATATGAATTGTATTTTACTTTTCATTCTCTTATCCTAGACTACTCTCTATAAAACTCATTTATACCTGTGCCTGCATTGTTGCCAGGTGGTAATTGTATAACACTCCTGGAAATTGACCCCAATTAACTGGGCACTTTCATCAAAGACCTTTGTGTTGATGTCAGATGGAAACCATTCATAAGATAGATAAGACATTACAACTTGAAATGTTTTACCCCTACAATTTTCAGTTAGTCAGTAGTTTGTGTGTGATTATGAAAGATTTGTGATTTTAGCAGGTTTTATTGTTGTTTCAATTGGAAATATCAATGCAAGGCGAGTCCTAAAATTGTTCCTAGTTGTTTAAAAACACTTTGTCAAAAATGTGAACAATTTGGTAGTAAAACAACAACAACTTATCACATCTTTTAAGAAGCACAAACAACTGTTTAAAGAAAATTTCATTTGCATTTGTTTTTGCAAAAATAATGTATTTATGCTGCAGATTTTTTTGTGCATTTAAATTACAAATAGTTAGATAGTTGTTTTAATATGATACATTTTCAAATGTCTTAAATTGTGTGTGTTTGCTTCTATATTTGCACACATATATAACTATAAGAAAGATCAAGTGATGTTTTGTACTATAAAAGATCAATATTGAATTTCTAGTAGCTGTACATATTCTCATACTCATTTACTTTTTTATAACTGACTTTGATATATGATAACAATTCAACATATTTTATTTATTTATGCAAAAACTATTTTATAAAACACAATCTCTCAAACAAATACGGTTGTTTTCAGTATCTAAAAGTGTTCTTGCTAAACACATTGAAAACAGTCATCCCCTATAAGATGCTGAGATGCTTATCTCATGATCTCAAATTTGGACAACAATTTGTTGAAAAATGTACTTCCATTTTCTTTTGCTCATTATTAAATTACTGTCCTTATATTACTTTTATCCAAAATAATAGCTTTGTCGCAACAGGTAACAAATGTCTATTTAAAAAAATTTAAACACACACACACACAAAACTACTGATAACGCATATATGTATATATCTGCCGAAACAGCAAACCTTTTTTTCACAAAACAACGTTAACAACCCTTGTTTCCTGGATACGACGGATTAATTAAAAATGGTTTTGATCCATCTAGTAACATGACCGCCAGCGGGGGGGGGGGGGGTCATTTTCCTTTTATTTATATACTGAAAAAGAGTGTGAACACTCTAAAAGTCACATTTGTTGGACAATCATCATGAAACTTGGTCAAAACATTGGTTTTATTGATATGTCGGATGAGTTTGATAATGGTTGTGATCAGTGAAAAAACATTGCCGCCAGGGGATGGGGCAGTTTTCTCTATATGTTTCCTTATATATATATTAAAAAACATCTGGGTATTAAAAACATGGCCGCCAGGGTGGGTGGGGTAATTTTCTATATAGGTCTATTGTGAATAGTTTGGAACACCTTATTTTTTAAGTCAGTCTTGTCATACTAATAATTTGCAATATTTGCTGAAGGGTTTTAATCTTTGTTTCTTTCCATCTAAGTCTCTCAGGTGAGCGACCCAGGGCCCTTTGGGGCCTCTTGTTTAAATAACTAACAACGTCGAATAGGTGTGTTCAACTCAATTACAGAAAATAATGAAGTTACTTTATTTACGGTAATGATTGAATCGTGTCATATCTGGCAAGTGATACATTGTTTTTATGCTCAACATTTCATACTTGTTTAGATTTATCCTCGACGAGGCATCCAAATAGACTGCTCCCCTGTGATTTTTTATGCCCCGAAGGAAGGCATATAGTGATCGGACGGTGGTTCGTCCTTCCGTCACACTTTGTGTTTAGGTTTCGAAAAGTGCTCATAACTTATATGTCCCTTCAGATAGCAACTTGATATTTGGCATGCATGTGTATCTCATGGAGCTGCACATTTTGAGTGGTAACAGGTCAAGGTCATCCTTCAAGGTCAATGGTTAAAAAAACAAAATCAAAGCGGCACAGTAGGGGGCATTGTGTTTCTGAAAAAACACATCTATTAAAATTGATATAGTCAGCATAATTGACTCAGTAAATTGTGGAAATCCAAATAATATTAAAAATCATGAAGTTCCTTTAATTAATGTAGCAGACAGACTCTGAATATTGTCTATGAACTTAATATTTGACATTTGAACTTCCATGGATGTGCTTAATATGGCATAGGAATGGATTAGACATTAGAATGTAGACTACAAATTTACCTTCAAGTATTACCGTGAACAGATATGACGGACACGAACCTTCTGCAATGTCTCAATGACCTTTACGTTTGATGCAAGTTTCATGAAAATCCTTCAAAGGGTATAGGGCAAGTGGAGAAAACGCAAGAATGGTTTGGATGATGGGCCAAGTATTTGAACAAAAGGCGTTCCTATAGTCGTCGAAACAACAAAGCGAACTTGTTGAGACGACCGAATAACTTATTGAACGAGATAACTAACTCGCAGCAATGCCATACCATACCAATAAGAATACAAAAGGTTTGAAAAGCATTTAAAACCGCAAATATGTCCCCTTAATGTCATCCAAAATTATGTAAGCCCCTACTTAATCAGTCATTTTAAACATGCGTTAAACAACACGTATTTTGAGTTACTTCCACGCGTTTATTATCTCATCCCTACGAAATGCTAAGTCGTTATGGCGGGACTAGCGTCATTGTCGCTGCGACCGATAAAGCAAAAAGTTAAGTGTGATCATACGCATTTTGAAGCGTTTAATTCTGTTTCAGAAATCGCCGCCGGCTATTGCAGTTGTAAGCCAGCTATTTCAGTTATTGGACAGGAATATGCTCTACTGATCGGAAATTTAGCTAAAAACTTTTAAATATGAAATATTATTGAAAACTAATAAAATAACTGCGTGGAATTACCGACTTAATTTACAACTCGAATGGAAGACGATCTCTCCGCCCAATTAATAACACGGCCTTGCGGTTAGAAAACCATGACAAGCTAACGCCAAAGTGGCGTCTATATGACGCGATATTACCCATGATTTTGATTGAGTTGTTCACCCCCTTCACTGGTAACCGGGTTTTGTCACAACTTTTTTGTAATTTATCTATTAATCAAATGCAAATACTATTAGATTTTAATTATGGCTAGCAACATAACGGGTATTTTGGTAAGTTATGAACTCCAATTAACGCCTGTGCGTGTTCCGCAACCTCCGCGATACTACTTGTAATTTTTGTATTAGTAATAAGTAACACTTTTATTATAGTATTTACCGATGTTATGTCCTAAAACATTAACACAAAAATGTTTCAACGTGTTTGATACGAAATAGTGTTTTATAACTGGGATTTTTGTTCAGTAATTCAAGCTATCTGACGCCTAGCGGGTAACGAAATCCCTCGTGATATTACATAGAAAAGTAATATTTATAATATAAAACATCGCTATTAGCACATTTTTCAAGCATTATAATTGTAAGTACAAACAAACATATCAGTTTGGTCACTTTTTGCCATACATTCACATTTTATGATGGGGTTTTTGGTCAGACATGACTACAAAAATAATCTTTGAGCATTAGACGCTCGAGTGGTTACCGACGTCCACCAAATTACCACATGTACTGGTGATACCAGTTTTAAATAACACGACAACGATGGCATTTATCGATGCGTTTTATGAAAATATTAACTAAAATCACTTATTTCTGACAAAATAGCGATTTAAAACGGAGATTTCGTTAAGCTACGCAACCAGCGTACCGAAAATTTATATTTTAAATATAAACGTGATATAATTCATATTTATTATTGCGTATTCGACATTTATCAACCTTTATTACGAAAAGTAGTGCTACACAGATAATAAGTTATACATGTATCATTTTCTGAATTAAATAAAATAATTTCGGTAATCCATTTATTATGAGTGTGTGTGTGTGTGTGTGTGTGTGTGTGTGTGTGTGTGTGTGTGTGTGTGTGTGTGTGTGTGTGTGTGTGCGTGCGTGCGTGCGTGCGTGCGTGCGTGCGTGCGTGCGTGCGTGCGTGCGTAAATCATAACCGCCATATTAGGTAGTCAGTTACATTATAAAGCTCATTTCACCATCCATACTAATTTCGTATAGTTGAGTATAAAGATTGTCTACACGACCAGTTAAACGGTTCCGCCAGTCGTCATTCACCTTGCATCCCTAAGAATTGTGTCAAAACGTTATGCGGATGAACACCAAAGCAAATAATTGCCACATGTTCTTTAACGTTTCTTTCCATCCGTGACAGCGTTATAACACCATTATATTTAAATAGTGTGTTAGTTTTAAATGAGTGTATATGGCGTAATAAGATGATGAATCAAATACGGATGAACACCATAGCAAATGATTGTTCTTTAAACTTTCTTTCCATCCGTTATAACACCATTATATTTTAATATTGTGTTGGTTTGATAAGAGTGTATATGGCGTAATGAGATGATCAAACATTCTTTTAAAGGATCTTTAAATCACAGTAAAACATTAATATCATTACAATAAGAAAGAGCATACATATTGCTACTTTAAAGTATGTCTTTGAAATGTTTTGGTCGTCTCATACTGATATGTTCTGCATTATTGTGCTCCAAATTAATATTACATTACTTGTCAGATAACAGTGCAATTTAGTATGAATGAAAACAAACAATTTGCTTAGCACGATTTTGGATGCAAATGCACGAATACTTTGTGAATGTGTCTAAAATCTCGAAATATTAAAAACACAAGACACTGCCATCATCGTACGTAGTTGTTTTTTATTATTGTTTTATTTATTGTATATGTTTTAAATAGTTAACTTGGTGGTTTTATTTAGTTTTGTATACAAAGTTTTAATCATTTCCAATAAATTATGTATTGTTCAAAGAGTGTTAGTTCTAACGACCCTAAAACTACGAATGTAAAATGTTGTTTGGAAAGTGAACAGGTTAAAATTCATAGTTTAAAAGTCGTTTTATAAAGAAGTTCTCAAGATAAACCATAACTTATACATAGCCACGTTCAATAATCATGTAGTTTTTCATCACTAAATAATATTTGTAAATATTAGTGCTTGTATGTTGTATTTGCCTTGACTGTATGGCAAGTTTTAATATATGTATTGAGCTTGAAAGTAGACGTTATTTATTGGATAACACAGTTCGTAATCTCATGTCCTAAACTCTACCAGTATATAGAAAAATTATTAGATACCAAAAGTTTCCAACTCTATGATGACTTTTTTATAATACGTGTCATAAATAATACAAACATCTATTAACTTGACACATAGCCATCTAACTATTATAATCTGTTCAAGCTCATCTGATTGAAATTAATTATTAAAAAAAGTGCAAACATTATAGGCAATTACTATTGAGGAATTTTTTAAGACTATAGTATTAAATTAGAAAATACAACTGTTAAACATGTAAATTAAAGTAACACATCGTAAAAAAGAAAATAAGCACAGTATATAATATTCATATTTGTTTTTCCCCACTAACACTGTAATTCACATTTTAGCAGAAAAAATAGTTTTCTATATTTCTATACAACTATTTTTTTTATACATGAATCTACAAAACATTCTAACTAAATTGTCATTCATACATCGATTGCGGACTCCTCGATTTTATTTGCACACGAGCTTCGTTGTATAGCATACCCGATTTTTTTTAACTGGGCCGATAAAGCTTGGGCTGAAATCACTGCTACCGGACCGATACACCTAATTGCGTGAATCGGACGCCATCTTGAAATCATAAAGAAAGAGAGACACAACTTTTAAGGTAAATGGTCCAAATTTAACGAATACATATTAATACTATATACCATTGATGCGTACATTTTACCAACAACTGTTTAATGCATTGTTATTATGGAGAAAGTTTCATACACCTTCACGTTAATTTATTTGGTGAAGGTTTTCGCATTCGAACACGCTTACTTTTGTTTTGAGGTTCACGTGTTATTTGCTTTAAGGTTCATGTAGAGGCTTCCGTTTGAAAAATGTGGGACCCCTAGCATTGAACTAAACTTTGACTAAACGAAGAGTGCCAGATTGAAAAAAAATATATATTTTCTTAAAAGGATGGTTTTCCTTCAAACTGCTACCAATTTTGTGCAGCAACGTCTCATACCATCGACATAATCAATAAAAATACAAAGCGATTTTAACACAAAAATAGACATTATTTTCAAAAATCTGAATGATGTTTATTCAACGTATTTCAGCGGAAAATTATATAACTAGTTAATAATATCGACATTGATGAGGGCAAGTTACGCTTAAATAGTAAAAAAAAATACATATCTAGAAATATCAAAACTCGAACACATGTCATTTCAGGACGATGGGGGCAGCCATTTTTAAATTAATAAAATCGAAAGAAACATGCTAAAAACTCACTCATCGCCTAATTGACATTCCAAACGGTTGACTATGACAAATGCATTAAATTGTTATCTTTCTGTTGATGTGTGCAAACTGCATGATCAGACCTCATAAACACTCCGAAAAATAACTTTGTAAGAAGCATTTCACCAATGTTTACAATTGCTGTCGAATCACATACACTTGTATTATTGCGCACAAAATAGTTAGTACGCTTACAGACTGACAGAAAGATCGATACGAAACTCCGTTCAATTCATCACGGCATACTATTTTATTGATAATATATAATAATAATTCGCTTCAACAACATAAATGTAAAAATAATTATTTTAAACAGAGTTTTTAATAACGAAAGTGAAAACAACGGAAGTCGGATGGATATTCTGTGAGATGCACTTCTGCTCCATAAAAACAATACAAATACACTAAAAAAAGACGTGTGGGGGGAAATTTTTAGCTGGAAAATATTTGAAATGGGGTAAGTGATTATATCTCTGTGTGATCATTTCTGTTTTTAAGCGCGATCTCTTCCTGATTAATGTTAACAGTTGTTTTACTATTCGCGACCCAACTGTCAAAAAAATTATGTGTTTTTTTCAGGTATGTGTATACACATACCACGTTTTCTTACTACTTCACATGATTTTGACCGATTTGTAATGCACGTTTTTCTACGGAGCACAGCGAGTGCCACGCTTTCAAAATGGCTGGAAGGAATCGATATACAAATGTATAAAAATAGTCGGTTTGCCAAAAGGAACACATTATTCAAAACGGTACAAGGACAGTAGTTGTTCAGGAAGGAAGAAAGAAAAAAACATGATACCTAGCTGTGTATTTCTATGTTAAACTATGCTTTCTAGAGTCGTCTGCACAAAACTCATAAAATCTTGTTATTGATGACCAATATCTCCTTTTATCACAATGATTTCTACCCAGCCAAACCTATTTCTTTATATTTATTTACAATTTTATATGTCGTCTGCAATTTCTTTCAATTTGAGATGGTTTAAAATTTTCCATTTGGTTATAGCAAAATAATTAAGCCCTTGAAATAGAATGGTGACTTTTATTATCCACCATACCTGGATTTTTAAAAAGTAGTTCAGTTTAGTTATTTTTAGAACTTTGTTTAGGAAAATTATCCCAAAAATGCAGTTCAATAATAACTCATTTTTTGTTTTCCGACAATAATTTTCTGTGAAATGTTGCTAACTTGACCTTGTATATGTATATAGCTTTGTATTTATTCAACTTACGGTCGTGCATATCCTTCCTAACTTTAGATTGAGATTTTGTAAATTAGTGTGAAAATGTATTAGTTTTAAACAAAAATATGAATAAAGCAAAAAATATTGTATGTCATAAATGTGTTTATGTTATTCTATCCGTCTTTACCTTTAAAATGATATATAGTTTGACCATATTGTACCACATTGAATGAAGAAAAACCAAAGCAAAGTTTTAATGAATTTTATCCCTCCCATGAACCTTAACGTTTAAGATTATTATGTTTTTGTACATTGTCGTGACGTACAATCTTTATTCGTAGGGGGTAAATGATGGTGTTTCAAAGAACCTGCTCAATATTTCTGATTTTGAATCGAGAATATGTACATGGTTTATGGACGTTTCGTGCCATTACCAGTTCGTGCCACTGATGTTTGTGTTGAAAAGCACAGGTGGAAGTAATGTACCATGGATAGTATATTCAAATAAATATATAAAATCATGTTAAATGAGAGAAAAAATGAAAAAAGCGAAAAAAAATCCCAACCCTCTGATATTAAAATCATAACAAGGTCATTAATTAGAATTTTCATAGGCCTTTCTTCGCGGGCCGCAAAAATGTCAAAAATAATAACAATCCAAAGCATCCCTTGGTCCTCTTATGGGCAATTGGACAACCTTTCAAAAAAAAGTTAACTTCAAAGACACTTCATTCTTTAAAAAAGAAATTCTTTGGAAATTGGGATTTTTTTTTATAATTTCGGTTTGGGATCGGGTCCGTTTGCTTTGGGAGTGCCTCTGTTTCCCGGAGGCGCAGACAGTGCTGAAAAACCCCTGTTTGTGTACTTGTGTATAGAAACAGTTTTAAATATATTTATGGGTTAATGTATAATATAAAAAAGTAAAAAAAATCTTAAAATGAAATATATCTTGTGATGTTTCTTTATGTTCCTGGTATTGTAAATATTGTCAATTTAATGAAAATGTTAGAATATATTTATGTAATCACTCACGATATTGTAAATGTATTATATGAAACATGTACACTCTTAAACTGAAGTACATTTTTTTATGTGTTATGTATCTTGAAATAGCTTAAAAAGTATGCAAATAAAACATTTAACCTGAATAAATAAATCTTGAAAGAAAACAATTCTGTTTTTACGTTGCACAGAGGTGACAATCAAAGGTGTGAAAGTTTCCCGTTAAGATTCACACCTATATGGTATTATTCACACCTATCCGCCTATATATTACCAGTGGGACGAAACGTCCAATGCCTCCCTACACAAATATCAGTGGCACAAACTGGTAGTGGCACGAATTGTCCATCACCCTATACAATTTTCCTTTAGATGTCAGCATAATTTATTCCATATCATAACCGTTTCAGTGCAAAATTTACCTCTTCCAGATATCAATAAAGTATTTGTAGAATGGGAACCAGAGTGTATGTTGGCCATGTATCCAATAATGCGCGGGAACGTGATGTGGAGAAGTTCTTTAAAGGTTATGGGAAAATCAGAGACATCATGCTCAAGAATGGCTATTGCTTTGTGGTAAGAAAATTAAAAGATCATTTTGTGTGAACAGATAAATAAGCTTAAGTTTGAATTCTATAGACTGTGACTGTCTATTACATTAAACAGTTTGTTAATCATGTAAAACTGGTGCACCAATTTCCATGAAGGAGTGGAAAGCAACATCCTGAAAATGTTAAGCTATAATAGATACCAAGTACTTCGCTTCACAGTGAGTGTAAATTAACTTATGCTTCATTGGCGACATCCTGAAAATATTAAGCTACATGTATTCTAGATATCAAGTACTGTTTTAAACCACGTAATCTTTACTTTGTTCCAATGACAGGAGTTTGATGATGATAGAGATGCTGATGATGCAGTGTATGAGCTCAATGGAAAAGAACTGTGTGGTGAAAGGTATGGCAAAAGGATTCATTTCCATTTATCAAGCACAATATAGTATCAAATAAACCTCTAAGCTATTTAAAATCAGATTTATTTATAGTTTATCCAACATTTGTCTTTACATCACAAAAGCCTGGTAGAATTTTCTGTGGCCAAGGTAGGAAAGGGCTAATTAATTGGCTTACCTGGCTGTCCACTGCAGGGTGTCGATTGAGCATGCCCGTGGCACAAGGAGGGACGCTGGTGGATACCGGGGTGGTAATGGAGGGGGATATGGAGGGGGACGGTCCATGCGCAGGGACCCATCCTGGCCAAACAAGTAAGTATCCAAACAGTTTGTAATACTCCTGTTGATCACAAATGCTCGTCTCTGTATGATATTCTAGAAAAGCTGTTTGTAAGCAACTCTTGTTGACTGACATGTCTTTTATAGAATGAGAGAAGGATTCTATCTTGTTAGTTTTACATGGTATGTTATATTTTCAACTTTTTTCTGGACATGTACAAGTGTTTATATATATAAGAGTTTAAAATATGCTTGTCTAAAGAAAGTATCAGTCATAACATTAAATGAAAATTGATGTTAAATTTAAACGCATTATTAACAGGTTTAAAATATTGGTTTTATGATGGAAGCATCAGTCACCAGTTGTAAAGGAAATACTATAGATATACTTAAATATTAAAGTTAAAGCTTCTTATTCATGGGTGTATTTAATACTTACATCCTGTTATCTTTTTTCATCCAATGTTCGTGTCCTGAAAGTATGTGATACCATAATGTTTTAAGAAACCAAAATAACAATAAGCATAAATCTGTGATGTTCCTCTTCCTGTAATTCAGAAATAGACGATCTGACGGCCTTGGCGCCATGCGGTGTGTAAAATATTGAATTCAAACGATTCCCCCAAGTTCGCCTGTTATTGGTACATTTTGAGGGCTCTTATGTTAGAGAATTTAGCTGATTTGGCAAATGCGCACACTGGATGGTGTGACCGGTTCAGGCTGACATTTCAAGTAGTACCGATACGGCCTTTTCAGCTAACGAATTACTGTATTTCAAAGTCTAGTCTCATTTCGTAGTGTTATTTTTAATTAATTGCATGCATGTTTTGTGTTTGTATCATTGCAGGTATGGAGCACCTATTCGGACAGATTATCGTATAATTGTGGAAAACCTATCCTCCAGGGCTAGTTGGCAGGTAGATACTGTTAATATAGTGAAATTGGCCTGTTGCGCGAATTTGAACCATAAAAAGGTTTATTTTTCGAATCAGGTCTTAATTGAGTAATACTAAAATAGAAAATGTTCTTTTTGAAATTTTTTGAAATGTCTTAAATTGTATTTTTATGCCACCAAAGGTGGTCATTCAGTGATCAGACCGTCCGTCTGTCTGTCTGTCTTTCCATCACACTTTGCGTTAGGGTTTTGCGTTTAGGTTTTGGAAAATGCTCATAACTTCTGTCGCTTCAGATAGCAACTTGATATTTGGCATGCATGTGTATCTAAATGGAGCTGCACATTTTGAGTGGTGAACGGTCAAGGGCATCCTTCAAGGTCAAAGGTCAAAAAAACAAATCCAAAGGTGTAATAAGCTTCAAATGGAGATAATTATCTGTACCTGCCAAAAGATAAAAACATATTTATAAATCAAAGTGGTGCAGAAAGGGGGCATTGTGTTTCTGACAAACACATTTGAAATTAGTCTCTTTAGTATACCTATGAAGGGCTTAGTTTAAGTATTAATGAACAACATAAAGTGAAACCAACACGCATAGGGGGAAGGTATTAGTTAAGCTTTATATACGTCGACCGCTTTGATGCGAGCATTACTGACATATTCTGTTGCTCTCTGTAGTAAAGTCTGGATGTCCGTGAGTCATTCTGAAGTGATGAGGGTACTAGAGCTGTCAGTCTGACGTGGTGAGCTAACGCTGTCAGTCTGAAGTGATGGGGCCCCAAATAGGGGATAGAGCTGTCTCAGGCTTTGACTACCAGACCAGTGGCCACATCCATTCTTAGATGTGTGGTCAGGTGTACCACTGCCAAATGTGGTCACAATTTCGACGCTCAAGATAAATTTAGTAATTCATAATTATCAACAAGGATTCTAATTGTATTTACCACAAGAAATACATTTCACGTCCAATTAAAAAAAATTATTCATTACTATTTGTCTGCTATATAAAATTTAACTTTCATCACCATAATGAAATTTGTAAATATTTGTGAGCATAAGCCAATATGATGTAAACTTATGTCATAAAATCGTGCGTTGAAAAAACAACACTAGAGTATTATAAAACTAAATATTTCATATGAAACCAATTGATATTTAATTAAGAAGGACATCTCTAAAAAAACACTTTTTTAAAGTTTATATTGTCAATATTATAAGTGGCAAAACATTTTTGAACAAGACATTTTGAAAATATAGCATCATATAAAAATTATAATCAAGACAGCTTGTTTGGCTCCCAATAATTAAAATGAATTCTGCGGATGTAGAGAGTGTCTGTTAGAGTAGAATAAGGTATTTTGTCTCAATTGCCTCCAAAATTGTCTCCAAAAAATAATATTGATAGCCATAAAAAAGTGAAGGCTCTAATGCTATGTGATGAACTTATGATCGAACTGGGTTAAGAGCAATGAGATGAGATATTGACAAGATGATGTAAGTCCGCGGTTTCTTATGGCGACTGACGAGAGCTCTGGTAGTCATGACGATTGATGCTTGGTCTCTCTGTGTGATGTGGTCTGTAGGACGCTGATGAGACGTTGGTACTCACACTGGGGCTCTGATGGGGCTGTTTCTTATTAGATGATGACCGGTGTCGCTACCCCCATGTGTCTGTGTAGGTAATCAAATGTCTTGATTTCTTTTATTGATACGTTTTCAATTATGTCTGAATCATTCTTTGTCTGTTTTTAGATGCTGATGCTAATACTTATAAATGTATTCAATCATGTTAATTTTTTTATTTTCAGAGTGTTAAATCATGCAATGTGGTGCTAAACGTATGTGATTATTTCTTAAATTTAAGTCCTACTGCAATGATAAAGATTTCTTGAAATTTAAGCATCACATTCCATGATTTGGCACACAATTTATCTTACAGATATTTAATTGCTATACTTGCTTTTCCCTATTGCCCCACTACTGATAAACGAAATGGTGTTATGATATTAGCTTTTATATAGCTGGACACACACAAATGCCAAAGTACTTTTATTTAACTTAAAGACAACAACAGCCTTACAGTACTTTTAAGGTACTTCATTTGAAACAAAAAATTCTTAAGCCAACCAGATATCGTTTCATTACATCCTTGATTATTATAACAATACAAGGTATGTTTTTTTTTCGCTCTCATCACAATTGATATCAATTACAAGACCTGCAGGAAAGAAACACAACTGAAATTTCCACTCGAAGCTGCATTTCATTTCATTCTATTCATCCTTTAATCAGATTCTCATCCAATCATTTTTCACTTTCTTAGAAAATGCATCATTCTGTTTCTGTATAACATCTTTTAGCATTCCTTTCATCATTTATTGTCTGACAGGGATAAAGATGGCAGTTTTCCAGGGTTTATTTTTGTGCTTTGAAAATGTAGACTTGATGCTTCTAGAGTTGAGACTTATGTCAGATGTGCATTGTATTTCAGGATTTAAAGGACTACATGCGCCAAGCAGGGGAAGTCACCTATGCTGATGCTCACAAGCAGAGGAAAAATGAAGGGTAAGTGTTGACATAGTTGTCCCAGAAATGTCATGGTCTGAGAACAGTGGCAATTTTAATGCTTTATTGTAGTATCAAATCCGTCTTTACATCTTTAATGTTTCCAGAGTCAGAGATAGTGCAGCATGAAAATAATAACATAGGCAAAAACAGGTAAAAGCCTGGACTGGTGTAAATATCAGGTGCAGATCCATGTCAGCCTATAGTGGCATGTTTGAATTCTGTTGGAGGAATGAAGTGTCTAGGAGGAAACTTGCTTTTTATTCCCCCGGTAGGTTGGCATATAGCAGTTGAACTGTCAGTCCGTCTGTCAGTCAGTCTGTGAATCTGTCAGAAAACTTCAACATTTAACTTTTCCAATATTGAAGATAACAACTTGATATTTGGCATGCCTGTGTATCTCACGGAGCTGCACATTTTGAGTGGTAAAAGGTCAAGGTCATCCTTCAAGGTCAAGGTCGAAAATACAACTCCAAGGGAAGTAATAAGCTTTAAAGGGAGATAATTATCTGTACCTGCCAAATGATAAAAAAATATAATAAATCAAAGCGTCGCAGTAGGGGGCATTGTGTTTCTGACAAACACATCACTTGTTATTAGTAAAATGTTGAAAGTTGTTGTTTATGGTTCAGTTGGTAGAGCACTTGACTACATGCAAATATGGCAGGTTTGATTGCCAGGACACAAAATGACTTGGTCATGAAATAATTTCTACAGTCTTTCTCTCCCTACTTTTTATTTAAGTAGGGCAGTTGTCAGTCACTGGAATAAATATGAGTAGTTTGTACTTGCAATCAAGCCTACCCAGAAAAAGAGTGGATGGGTTTAGAAGAATAGGATTTACTGACTGTCTTGATATGATTGAATTGCTTTTAAAAAATAGTGAAAAATCATTATTTGCTTGCTTCCATTTTAGAGTGGTTGATTTTGCTAAGAAGAGTGACATGAAGAGGGCTATAGAGAAGCTGGATGGTACGGACATCAATGGACGCAAGATCCGCATGATTGAGGACCGACCGAGTCAGAGGCGTAGAAGGTGGGTGGTGTATTAATTTAGTTTGGTCAAGTTTTGGAAGATTATGAATATGACATCATCGGCAAATTATATGAAGTTTTTACATCAGGAGTTGCTGCTTGGCATATTACCCCTGTATAGTTGACTACACAGAATGTACAATGGCTCACTGTCCTGTTGTTTCAGTCGAAGCAAATCCAGAGGATCACGAAGTCGCAGCCGCTCACGCAGTCGTTCAAGAAGCCGCAGCAGGAGCAGGTCTCGCCGCAGCTCCAGAAACAGGTCCAAATCAAGGTCAAGGTCACGCAGTGGCGAGAAACGGAGGTCAAAGTCGAGGTCCCGTTCCAGGGATAAGTCCCACTCAAGGTCGAAGTCAAGGTCTAAATCAAAGTCCAAGTCTAAATCTCCAGTGAGGAATGGAGGAGATGAACAGGTTCCTGTTGACAAAGATTGAAATTAAAAGTAATTGGAGTCATATTTTTTATCAGATATGCTTTTTTGTTGTTCAGACTTGAGCATCATTTGACATAAAGGTTTCTTCATGAGAATTTTGATTGGTAGTTTCAAGAGCTGCATGACTCGCAATCATATGTAAATTGTTGTTTTCATTCCTTTGTTTCATGAAGTTTTTTAAGTGTGCTTGACTGAGTGTGAAAGTGAATGGTATTGACTGTAGGTGAGTTGAAGTCATTTTAAGTTTAGAGTTTAAATATTTACGCAAGTTCAGCTAGGCTTCCGTAAATGTCTTCTCCTTTATAGTTATTGGAATTTTAGTTTGGATTGTGAGTTGTAAAAACAGTTAACCTGGTATATCATGTGCGCATTATAAATACCAGTACTGGACATTTTTAAAGAAAATGTGTCAACCATCCTGCAGCTAATTATTTAAAAAAAGAACTTGCAATGTATTCCTTGGTATAGACTTTTGGTTACTTTCTCTGGAGCAAGTCCCTTTCAGTTTAGTTGATAGTTTTGTGTGTTCAAACGATCAGCTGTAGTGAAAAACGTAGCCTCAGGCTAGTCCTGAAAATTGGTTGACATTTGAGAACATCTCCATAATTGGTAATTATAATGAAATCCATGCCACAATATACTAATAATTTAATTAAACAAGCTGATAAGTGTCAAATGATATTTTGATAGTTTTTCCAACTAACGAGTCAGATAAAACAAGTAAGAAGGGAATCCACTTTGTAGCACTTCACATAATGGCAATCCCGCATTCACTGACATTTGAACTTTCTGTTATGCTATTGTAGAATGGATGCGTCAGGTGTGCTAGAATCTCTTATCAGTTATTGACGTTTTGTAAAGATTTGCGTTAAGATTTGCATATGTAAAAATATGTAACTAATCAACAGAGTTTGTCATGATCATGTCAGTTTAACATCTGTGATTTTTAGCTTGGCTGTCGGAGAAAATCCGAGGTATTGTCATAGCGAGCTCGCCATCCGTCGTCCGCATTGTGCTAAAACGTTTTGTACATTTTGTTAAGGTTTTGAACATTGGCTCTAAAATCAAAGTGCTTCAACCTACAACTTTGAAACTTTATATGTAGCTGCACCTTGACGAGTTCTACATGCCACACCCTTTTTTGGGTCACTAGGTCAAAGTTCAATGTCACTGTCACCTAAAAAAAATAATTATGACAAGCTTTTTTTTATTCAAAACTGCACCCGCAGCCGAGCGTGGCATCCGTTATGGGGTGCTCTTGTTATACTTGATTTTAAGTTAAAGCTTCTTTTTTTAGTGTGGTAATTACTATAAATTACAAACTGTTTACATGAGATCAGTTTGAACCTAGTGCAAGTATATTTTTTATGCCCTCGAAGGAGGGCATATAGTGATGGCACTGTCAGTCTGTTTGTCAGTTCGTCTGTCTTTCCGTCACACTTGCGTTTAGGTTTCGAAAAATGCTCATAACTTCTATGTTGCTTCAGATGTAGCCTTCATATTTGGTATGCATGTTATTATGGGCAAGGCCTTTTCATATGCACAAAAATGTTGACCCCCTTGACCCTGAACTTAGGGTCCGCGTTTAGTTTTCGAAATCTGCGTTTAGGTTTCGAAAAATGCTCATAACTTCTATGTCCCATGAGATGTAACCTTCATATTTGGTATGCATGTGGACAAGACCTTTTCATACGCTTACAAATTTTGACCCCTAAGACCTTGACCTTGAACTTAGGGTCCGCGTTCAGGTTTCAAAATATGCATTTAGGTTTTGAAAAAGCGTTTTTCAGGGGCATATGTCTTCCGATGGAGACAGCTCTTGTTTCCATTATAATGTACCGAATTCTTTTGTTGTGGCAATTGGACTTTAGATGTCATATTGTTGAAATTATTGTAAATAAAACAAAAGACTTGTATTTGGTGTTTTGCTTTAACGCTATGGATTACATCTTCAGACAAAATCAAGGTAAAGCAGCTTCAGTAACAACTGCGGTGTGTATAACAAATGAGTTGTGCTCTGAGAAAAAGGGGTATAATGCATGTGTGAAAGTGTCGTCCCAGATAAGCCGTTAAGTAGCTGGCATTTGATTTTGTTTGTTTTGAATGGTAAGGTTTGTATGTCAAGCTGATTGTCTTGAAAATCACATGTGGTAATAGTTTGAAGGTATTAACTGCCAGACATGTATGTTGTGTAAATCTTAAGACTTAACTCCTCTAATTTTAGATTAAGGTTTTTAAAGTGTTGTCGAGTAGTAGTCATTTAAAGTTAAGTGATGAAACTTACGTAAATTAATTCCAGCTAGGTTTCTGTAATGTAAGTCTACTCCTTTATAGTTTTTAAGTGGATCAAAGGTTCTTGAATTATAGTTTGTATTGTGAGTTGTTAATTCATTTATCCTGGTATATGCATGTGCTTATACCAATTAGCCAAATACTGAATGGATCTAAGAAAATGTGTTAACCATTATGCATCTGTTTTTTAGCTCACCTGAGCACAACATGCTCATGTTGAGCTATTGTGATTGCCATATGTCCGTCGTGTGTTGTGCGTCCGTCGTCAACATTTGCCTTGTGAAAACTCTAGAGGCCCCATTCATTGTCCAATCTCCATGAAACTTGGTCAGAACATTTGTCCCAATGATACCTCAACCGAGTTTGAAACTGGGTCATGCTGGGTCAAAACTAGGTCCCTAGGTAAAATAAAAGAAAAGCCTTGTGAACACTGTAGAAGTCACATTTGATGCCTAATCTTCATGTTACTTTGTCAAAATGTTTGTCTTCATGATATGTTGATTGAGTTCAAAAATGGTTTCGGTCCATTGAAAAACATGGCCGCCAGGGGGCGGGGCAGTATTCCTTATATGGCTATAGAAGAACCTTGTGAACGCTAGAAGTCACAATTTTTGCCCAATCATCATGAAACTTGGTCAAAATATTGGTTTCATTGATATCTCGGACGAGTTCGAAAATGGTCCAAATCGGTGAAAAAACATGGCTGCCTGGGGGCGGGGCAGTTTTCTCTATATGTATTTAGTGAAAACATGTGAACGCTCTGAAAGTCACATTTTTGGTCCAATCTTCATGAAATTTAGTCAGAACATTTGTTTTCTGGATACGACGGTTGAGTTTGAAAATGGTTTGGATCGGTAAAAAAACATGGCCGCCAGGGGGTAGGGCAGTTTTGCTTTCATGGCTATAGTTAAACCTTGTTAACACTCTAGAAGTCACATTTATAGTCCAATTTTCATCTCTCAGAAACTTGGTCTGAACATTTGTTTTTATGATAGCTAGGCTGAGTTTCAAAATGGTTTCGGTCTGTTGAAAAATATGGCCGTCAGGGGGCGGGGCAGCTTTGCTTATATGGCGATAGTGAAACCTTGTTAACACTCTAGAAGTAACATTTATAGCCCAATCTTCATGGAACTTGGTCCGAAGATTTGTTGTATTGGTAGCTTGGCTGAGTTCGAAAATAGTAACGGTTTGTTGAAAAACATGGCCACCAGGGTAGCGGCAGTTTTCATAATATGACTATATTAAAACGATGTTAACACTCTAGTTGTAATGCAGATGTTGGTGCACAATGATGATGATGATGATGATGATGATGATGATGATGATGATAATTATGATGATTATGATGATACTGGTAATGGATTCAGAAACATTAACCACAACCCAAATATCTAATTATAATTATTGCATTACTCAAATTTATTATTGCCATTACGTATGATTGTTATCTATATCTTTGCAGAAATTTAACACGGTGGTAAAACCAATAAAACAACAAGAAGTGTTACATATGAATCGTATTTGACTTTTCATTCACTTATCCTAGACTACTCTCTATAAAACTCATTTATACCTGTGCCTGCATTTTTGCCAGGTGGTCATTGCGTAACACTCTTGGAAATTGACCCCAATTAACTGGGCACTTTCATCAAAGACCTTTGTGTTGATGTCAGATGGAAACCATTCATATGATAGATAAGACATTACAACTTGAAATGTTTTACCCCTACAATTTTCAGTTAGTCAGTAGTTTGTGTGTGATTATGAAAGATTTGTGATTTTAGCAGGTTTTATTGTTGTTTCAACTGGAAATATCAATGCAAGGCGAGTCCTAAAATTGTTCCTAGTTGTTTAAAAACACTTTCTCAAAAATGTGAACAATTTGGTTTAAAAAAAAAAACAACAACTTATCACATCTTTTAAGAAGCACAAACAACTGTTTGAAGAAAAGTTTATTTGCATTTGTTTTTGCAAAAATAATGTATTTATACTGCAGATTTTTTGTGCATTTAAATTACAAATAGGTTGATAGTTGTTTTGATATGATACATTTTCAAATGTCTTAAATTGTGGGTTTACTTTTACATTTGCACACATTCATAACTATAAGAAAGATCAAGTGATGTTTTGTACTATAAAAGAAGATCAATATTGAATTTCTAGTAGCTGTACATATTATCATACTCATTTACTTTTTTATAACTGACTTTGATATATGATAACAATTCAACATATTTTATTTAATTATGCAAAAACTATTTTTTTAAATACAATCTCTTTAACAAATATGGTTGTTTTCAGTATCTTAAACTGTCCTTGCTTAACAGATTGTAAACAGTCATCCCCTATAAGATGCTGAGATGCATATCTCATGATCTCAAATTTGGACAACAATTTGTTGAAAAATGTACTTCCATTTTCTTTTGCTGATGCTTATTATTAAATTACTGTCCTCATTTTACTTTTATCCAAAATAATAGCTTTGTCGCAACGGGTAACAAATGTCCATTTAAAAAATTTAAACAAACACACACAAAACTACTGATAACGCATATATGTATATATCTGCCGAAACAGCAAACCTTTTTTTCACAAAACAACGTTAACAACCCTTGTTTCCTGGATACAACGGTATAGTTAAAAAATGGTTTTTATCCATCTACTGACATGACCGCCAGGGGGGGGTCATAAATATTGCCGCCAGGGGATGGGGCAGTTTTCTCTATATGTTTGTAAGAAGCATTTTCCTTATGTATATATTTAAAAAAATCTGGGTATTAAAAACATGGCCGCCAGGGTGGGTGGGGTAATTTTCTATATAGGCCTATTGTGAATACTTTGGAACACCTTATTTTTAAAGTCAGTCTTGTCATACTAATAATTTGAAATATTTGCTGAAGAGTTTTAATCTTTGTTTCTTTCCATCTAAGTCTCTCAGGTGAGCGACCCAGGGCCCTTTGGGGCCTCTTGTTTAAATAACTAACAACGTCGATTGGGTGTGTTCAACTCAATGACAGAAAATAATTAAGTTACTTTATTTACGGTATTGATTGAATTATGTCATATCTGGCAAGTGATACATTGTTTTTATGCTCAACATTTCATACTTGTTTATATTTATCCTCGACGAGGCAGCCAAATAGACTGCTCCCCTGTGATTTTTTATGCCCCCGAAGGAAGGCATATAGTGACGGACGGACCACCGTCCGTCCGTCATACTTTGCGTTTAGGTTCCGAAATATGCTCAAAACTTCTATGTCCCTTCAGATAGCAACTTGATATTTGGCATGCATGTGTATCTCCTGGAGCTGCACATTTTGAGTGGTGAAAGGTCAAGGTCATCCTTCCAAGGTCAAAGGTTAAAAAAAAAAAATCAAAGCGGCACAGTAGGGGGCATTGTGTTTGTGACAAACACATCTCCTATTATAATTAAAATTGATATAGTCAGCATAATTGACTCAGTAAATTGTGGAAATCCAAATAATATTAAAAATCATGAAGTTCCTTTAATTGGTGTAGCAGACTGACTCTGAATATTGTCTATGACCTTAATATTTGACATTTGAACTTCCATGGATGTACTTAATATGGCATAGGAATGGATTAGACATTAGAATGTAGTATACAAATTTACCTTCAAGTATTACCGTGAACAGATATGACGGACACGAACCTTCTGCAATGTCTCAATGGCCTTAACGTTTGAGGCAAGTTTCATGAAAATCCTTCAAAGGGTATAGGACAAATGGAGAAAACACAAGAATGGATTGGATGATGGGCCAGGTATTTGATTAAAAGGCGTTCCTATAGTCGTCGAAACAACAAAGCGAACTCGTTGAGACGACCGAATAACTTATTGAACGAGATAACTAACTCGCAGCAATGACATACCATACCAATAAGAATACAAAAGGTTTGAAAAGCATTTAAAACCGCAAATATGTCCCCTTAATGTCATCCAAAATTATGTAAGCCCCTACTTTATCAGTCATTTTAAACATGCGTTAAACAACACGTATTTTGAGTTACTTCCACGCGTTTATTATCTCATCCCTACGAAATACTAAGTCGTTAGGGCGGGCCTAGCGTCATTGTCGCTGCGACCGATAAAGCAAAATGTTAAGTGTGATCATACGCATTTTGAAGCGTTTGATTCTGTTTCAGAAATCGCCGCCGGCTATTGCAGTTGTAAGCCAGCTATTGCAGTTATTGGACAGGAATTATGCTCTACTGATCGGAAATTTAGCTAAAAACTTTTAAATATGAAATATTATTGAAAACTCATAAACTAACTGCGTGGAATTACCGACTTAACTGACAACTCGACTGGAAGACGATCGCTCCGCCCAATTAATAACATGGCCTTGTGGTTAGAAATCCATGACAAGCTAACGTCAAGTGGCGTCTATATTACGCGATATTACCCATGATTTTGATTGAGTTATTCATCCCCTACACTGGTAACCGGGTTTTGTCACAACTTTTTTGTAATTTATTTATTATTCAAATGCAAATACTAATAGATTTTAATTATGGCTAGCTACATAACGGGCATTTTGGTAAGTTATGAACTCCAATTAACGCTTGTGCGTGTACCGCAACCTCCGCGATACTACGTGTAATTTTGGTTATTAGTAATAAATAACACTTTTATAATAGTATTTACCGATGTTATGTCCGAAAACATTAACACAAAAATGTTTCAACGTGTTTTTGATACGAAATAGTGTTTTATAACTGTGATTTCTGTTCAGTAATTCAAGCTATCTGACGCCTAGCGGGTAACGAAATCCCTCATGTTATTACATATAAAAGTAATATTTATAATAAAAAACATCGCTATTAGCACATTTATCAAGCATTATAATTGTAAGTACAAACAAACAAATCAGTTTGGTCACTTTTTGCAATACATTCACATTTTATGATGTGGATTTTGGTCAGACTACAAAATTAATCTTTGAGCATTAGACGCTTGAGTGGTTACCGACGTCCACCAAATTACCACATGTACTGGTGATACCAGTTTTAAATAACACGTAAACGATGGCATTTATCGATGCGTTTTATGAAAATATTAACTAAATTCTTTATTTCTTACAAAATAGCGATTTAAAACGGAGATTTCGTTAAGCTACGCAAACAGCGTACCGAAAATTTATGATATTTTAAATATAAACGTGATATAATTCATATTTATTATTGCGTATTCGACATTTATTAACCTATATTACGAAAAGTAGTGCTACACAGATAATAAGTTATATCATTTTCATTATAAGTAAAATAATTTTAATCCATTTATTCTTTGACTATCGCTTGTCAAAACCATGTTTACGATTGGCAAATTCTATAAATGCAATGCGCTCAACTTATCTATCTGGGTACCGACTGTCCAAGTTTCGTGAACCATATTGACACATTTAAACCACATTTTATTTACAATTTTTTAAGAAACGAAACGAAACTCGTTGAATAAAATGAAAACTTAGACATTCAGTTTGTCTGGAAAATGGCACACCGGTCGTTTGCATCCGTCGCAGCCGATATTGATCGACCAACCAGCTTCTATTAACTATGAATATATGTGTGTGTGTGTGTGTGTGTGTGTGTGTGTGTGTGTGTGTGTGTGTGTGTGTGTGTGTGTGTGTGTGTGTGTGTGTGTGTGTGTGTGTGTGTGTGCGTGCGTGCGTGCGTGCGTGCGTGCGTGTGTGTAAATCATAACCGCCATATAAGGTAGTCAGTTACATCATTAAGCTCATTTCACCATCCATACTAATTTCGTATAGTTGAGTATAAAGATTGTCTACACGACCAGTTAAACTGTTCCGCCAGTCGTCATTCACCTTGCATCCCTAAGAATTGTGTCAAAACGTTATACGGATGAACACCAAAGCAAATAATTGCCACATGTTCTTTGACGTTTCTTTCCATCCGTGACAGCATTAAACACCATTATATTTAAATATTGTGTTGGTTTTAAAAGAGTGTATATGGCATAATAAGATGATGAATCAAATACGGATGAACACCATAGCAAATGATTGTTCTTTAAACTTTCTTTCCATCTGTTATAACACCATTATATTTTAATATGTTGTTGGTTTTATAAGAGTGTATATGGCGTAATGAGATGATCAAACATTCTTTTAAAGGATCTTTAAATCACAGTAAAACATAAATATCATTACAATAAGAAAGAGCATACATATTGCTACTTTAAAGTATGTCTTTGAAATGTTTTGGTCGTCTCATACTGATATCTTCTGCATTATTGTGCTCCAAATTAATATTACATTATTTGTCAGATAACAGCGCAATTTTGTATAAATGAAAACAAACAATTTGCTTAGCACGATTTTGGATGCAAATGCACGAATACTTTGTGAATGTGTCTAAAATCTCGAAATATTAAAAACACAAGACACTGCCATCATCGTACGTAGTTTTTTTATATTGTTTTATTACTGTATATGTTTTAAATAGTTAACTTGGTGGTTGTATTTCGTTTTGTATACAGAGTTTCAATCATTTTCCAATAAATTATGTATTGTTCAAAGAGTGTTAGTTCTAACGACCCTAAAACTACGAATGTATAATGTTGTTTGGAAAGTGAACAGGTTAAAATTCATAGTTTAAAAGTCGTTTTATAAAAAAGTTCTCAAGATAAACCATAACTTATACATAACCAAGTTCAATAATCATGTAGTTTTTCACCACTAAATAATATTTGTAAATAAAAGTGCTTATATGTTGTGTCTGTCTTGAATGTATGGCAAGTTTTAATATATGTATTGAGCTTGAAAGTACACGTTATTTATTGGATAACACAGTTCGTAATCTCATGTTCTTAATTCTATATAGCAAAATTGTTAGATACCAAAAGTTACCAACTCAATGACGACATTTTATAATAAGTGTCATACGTAAATAATAAAAACACCTATTAACATCTAACTATTATAATCTGTTCAAGCTCCTCTGATTGAAATTAATTATTCAAATAAGTGCAAACATTATAGTCAATTACTTTCGAGGAATGTTTAAAGACTATAGCATTAAATAAGAAAATACAACTGTTAAACATATAAATTAAAGTAACACATCGTAAAAAGGAAATAAGCACAGTATATTATATTCATCTTTGTTTTTCCCCACTAACACAGTAATTCACATTTTAGCAGAAAAAATATTTTTCTATATTTCTTTAAAACTAAAAAATTCTTTATACAGTAATCTACAAAACATTCTAACTACATTGTCATTCATACATCGATTGCGGTCTCCACGATTTTATTTGCACACGTGCTTCGTTGTATTGCATATCTGAATTTTTTAACTGGGCCGATAATGCTTGGGCCGAAATCACTGCTACCGGACCGATACACCTAATTGCGTGAATCGGACGCCATCTTGAAAGAGAGACACAACTTTAAGGTAAATGGTCCAAATTTAACGAATACATATTAATACTATATACCATTGATGCGTACATTTTACCAACAACTGTTTAATGCATTGATATTATGGAGAAAGTTTCATACACCTTCACGTGATTTGGTGACAGGGCCCTCAATCTATCAAATCTGCGGCCGAAATTCGGCCGCAGTTCCCCACCTGAAAAGTATACTTTTTTCCCCTTTTTGGGGAAACAACTCCCCCTGAAATTAAATTTTTTTTTTTTAATAAGATGTGTCTCATGATTATTATATCTCAATTCTATTTCAATTCAATCTTGTCAAACATAATAAATTATGAAAAAAGAAATGAATATAGTGCAAACATGTACAAATGTAATAATGAGAGAGAAAGTAAAAAAAAATCCCCCCAAAAGCGAAACACCGCGAAATTTCCCCCTCATGAGGGTAGTGACCGGCTTCCCCTAAAATGAATTGAGGGCCCTGGGTGAAGGTTTTCGGATTCGAACACGCTTACTTTTGTTTTGAGGTTCACGTGTTATTTGCTTTAACGTTTAAGATTATTATGTTTTTTTTACATTGTCGTAACATACAATCCTTATTCGTAGCGGGTTAATGATGGTGTTTCAATGTACCTGCTAAATATTTCTGATGTTGAATCGAGAATATGTACATGGTTTATGGACGTTTCGTGCCACTACCAGCTCGTGCCACTGTAGTTGCAATAATTCAACTCTCAGCTTTATAACCTAGCTGAAATAATTCGCGTTCAGAATAAATCTGAACGCTGAAACTCCGGTCTGCAAAAACCATAACGAAAAATAAATACAATACTATTATATCAATATGCTTAAAATTGCAAAATAACATTACCAACTCATAAAGTTTTAGTTAATTAGTCCAGTTTTACCTCAAATAGCGTCGATTTGATATTAAAAGGCATAATTTGTTTCAGTTAAACTTCTGCTTAAATCGAAATACAATCACTGACCTCTCGCCATGTTATGAAATATTTAAATATCAACCAATCAGAAGAAGGAATTACGGTGTTAATAGGCTGCGTTATCGATTAAAATCTACCTGCCGTATACAGCGGGCACAGCGATTGGAATTGAAAACATGAGTAGTGTGTTGATTTAAATTGGTCAGGCGTGCAAAATTGAAAGAGTCAATACATAATTCTTACGGAACATTATTGAGAAATGAATTATCTACACAGGTATGTAAATATTATTGCAATCCGTTGATATTAACTGTCTGATATCGGGGCTTGAATGTTGCGCACCAAATTCCTTGCGCATCAATATAGACAAAGAAGGAAAACTCTCGCTATTAAAAAGATAGAGTGGACTATTGACGCCAAGAGTCTGCCAAAGCAAAAATCATCAAAAGACTCTTAGGCGGCAATTTATATTGACTACTTTATAACCCAATGGTTAGCTGATAGTTGCAATGCGCCGGCTCTTGCCAATGGGTGCAAAATTTAATCAACAATGCAATGGTTAAGGAACACTGAAACTGCAAGATCTTATCAACGTTTACCTGTCTAAACCACAAACTCATACGAATGGCACCATTAAAACAATAAATAATTGCTTTTTATGCCCCCTTTTGAAGAAGAGGGGGTATATTGCTTTGCACATGTCGGTCTGTCGTTGGTCGGTCCGTCCACCAGGTGGTTTCCGGATGATAACTCAAGAACGCTTGGGCCTTGGATCATGAAACTTCATAGGTACATTGATCATGACTCGCAGATGACCCCTATTGATTTTGAGGTCAATAGGTCAAAGGTCAAGGTCACGTTGACCCGAAATAGTAAAATGGTTTCCGGATAATAACTCAAGAACGCTTAGGCCTAGGATTATTAAACTTTATAGGTAGATTGATCATGACTCGCAGATGACCCCTATTGATTTTCAGGTCACTAGGTCAAAGGTCAAGGTCACAGTGACCCGAAATAGTAAAATGGTTTCCGGATGATAACTCGAGAACGCTTATGCCTAGGATCATAAAACTTCGTAGGTAGATTGATAATGCCTGGCAGATGACCCCTATTGATTTTCAGGTCACTAGGTCAAAGGTCAAGGTCACGGTGACCTGAAATAGTAAAATGGTTTCCGGATGATAACTCAAGAACGCTTATGCCTAGGATCATGAAACTTCATAGGTACATTAATCATGACTCGCAGATGACCCCTATTAATTTTCAGATCACTAGGTCAAAGGTCACGGTGACCCGAAATAGTAAAATGGTTTCCGGATGATAACTCAAGAAAGCTTATGCCTAGGATAATGAAACTTGATAGGTAGATTGATCTTGACTCGCAGTTGACCCCTATTGATTATCAGGTCACTGTATCAAAGGTCAAGGTCACGGTTACCTGAAAAAGTAAAATGGTTTCCGGATGAAAAATCAAAAACGCTTATGGCTATGATCATGAAACTTCATAGGTACATTGATCATGACTTGCAGATGACCCCTATTGATTTTTAGGTCACTAGGACAAAGGTCAAGGTCAAAGTGACCCGAAATAGTTAAATGGTTTCCGGATGATAACTCAAAAACGCTTATGCCTAGGATCATGAAACTTCATAGGTACATTGATCATGACTCGCAGATGACCCCTATCAATTTTGAGGTCACTAGGTCAAAGGTCAAGTTCACGGTGACCCGAAATAGTAAAATGGTTTCCGGATGATAACTGAAGAACCCTTATTCCTAGGATCATGAAACTTGATAGGTAGATTGATCATGACTCGCAGATGACCCCTATTGATTTTCAGGTCACTAGGTCAAAGGTCAAGGTCACGGTGACCCGAAATAGTAAAATGGTTTCCGGATGATAACTCGAGAAGGCTTATGGCTAGGATCATGAAACTACATAGGTACATTGATCATGACTGGCAGATGACCCCTATTGATTTTCAGGTCACTAGGTCAAAGGTCAAGGTCACAGTGACAAAAAACATTCACACAATGGCTGTCACTACAACGGAGAGCCCATATGGGGGTAGCATGTTTTACAAACAGCCCTTGTTATTGACTTAGTTTTGCTTTCGTACGCTGTATCCGCCATATTGGAAAATTGACCCAATATTGGTTAGGTCGCAGTACACCAATATTTTGCACGTCGGATTATGTGTTGGAGCCTACAAAGTCGATAACGATGTGTTAATCGATACAGAATACACTGTTTCAAATTTAAACATAAAACGTGCCAGCGAGGAAAGTGTGTTGAAACATCGTCGTGTTTTTATAGGGTGCATGCAAAGGATAACATCCGTAGGTTGCCATTCAGGTAAATTTAACATGTTTATGAAGTTTATTCATTATTTCCCTTACTTTGTCTCGAACGACGTCTGTTTAGTGAAGCGCACAGATTCTCTGCGCTGAACTGCACCAATGTTTATGAAGGGTTGCATATGGAATGCCAGAGCCACCATAGCAAAAATTATCAAAGGCTCTGGCAGTCCGTTTATATGGACTAGTGCCACTGATGTTTGTGTTGAAAAGGGGTAGACGTTTATGGGACAGATTTGTAGACGGCGAATTGACGATGACGCATCTACTGAAGATATGCAGTCACATCAAAGGCCTGGGACAGGACACAACACATGACCAGATCCACGACGAAGAAGAATTCTGAAATGTTTAATATATCTGCTTTGTGTATAGTGTGCTGTTTTATTTTTGTATTTGTGTACTTGTGTATAGAAACAGTTTTAAATATATTTATGGGTTAATGTATAATATAAAAAAGTAAAATAAATCTTAAAATGAAATATATCTTTTGATGTTTCTTTATGTTCCTTGTATTGTAAATATTGTCAATTTAATGAAAATGTTAGAATATATTTATGTAATCACACACGATATTGTAAATGTATTATATGAAACATGTACACTCTTAAACTGAAGTACATTTTTTGTATGTGTTATATATCTTGAAATCACTTAAAAAGTATGCAAATAAAACATTTAACCTGAATAAATAAATCTTGAAAGAAAACAATTCTGTTTTTACATTGCACAGAGGTGACAATCAAAGGTGTGAAAGTTTCCATTTAAGATTCACACCTATATGGTATTATTCACACCTATCCGCCTATATATTACCAGTGGGACGAAATGTCCAATGCCTCCCTACACAAATATCAGTGGCACAAACTGGTAGTGGCACGACTTGTCCATCACCCTGTACAATGTTCCTTTAGATGTTAGCATAATTTATTCCATATCATAACCGTTTCAGTGCAAAATTTACCTCTGCCAGATATCAAAGTATTTGTAGAATGGGAACCAGAGTGTATGTTGGCCATGTATCCAATCATGCACGGGAACGTGATGTGGAGAAGTTCTTTAAAGGTTATGGGAAAATCAGAGACATCATGCTCAAGAATGGCTATTGCTTTGTGGTAAGAAAATTAAAAGATCATTTTGTGTGAACAGATAAATAAGCTTAAGTTTGAATTCTATAGACTGTGACTGTCTATTACATTAAACAGTTTGTTAATCATGTAAAACTGTTGCACCAATTTCCATGAAGGAGTGGAAAGCAACATCCTGAAAATGTTAAGCTATAAAAGAAACCAAGTACTTCGCTTCACAGTGTAAATTAGCTTATGCTTCATTGGCGACATCCTGAAAATATTTAGCTACATGTATTCTAGATATCTAGATATTCTAATGTTTAGCTATTCTAGATATCAAGTACTGTTTTAAGCCACGTAATCTTTACTTTTGTTCCAATGACAGGAGTTTGATGATGATAGAGATGCTGATGATGCAGTGTATGAGCTCAATGGAAAAGAACTGTGTGGGGAAAGGTATGGCGAAAGGATTCTTTTCCATTTATCAAGCACAATGTAGTATCAAATAAACCTCTAAGCTATAGGAGGTTTTGGGGATTCCGATAATGACGTCACGTTTGCGCATGCTCAAATTTTGGCCGTCAAAACCGCGGCCATTCTGCTATTGTTTGCATTGATGAAGCGCATCGTGATAAGGTTACAAACGTATTCGCGACCCTTTTGAAGAACATAAAATACTCAGAAATTGAAATTATTTCAGATTAAATTGAATCCAATGAACGAACACAAATAAAGAAGAAAACAAACAACAAATTGATTGATTTGATGTAATCAACATGTAGAAACTGATTTGAACCTATTTGTCTGTAAAAACTTACCTTGTTACAGATTAACTAAATCCTCTTGATAAATGTTAATGTTTTTTATTTAATTGTTCACACCAATTTTGACACTCTTTGTTTCAGCATTTTAACCCAGTGTTTAATTGCCCCTTTGTTTATCACAAACCAATTATCTCGATCGATATGATCGGATACTGTCCAGACAATTACTAAGAAAACAGTGTGTCATAAACCCAGGGACATACTTGTATGACTCTGTATGGGGTCTCTGCATAAACCACATGTGTCTGGTCATTAAACACAATTTATGATAACTCCATGTCATCTATCGACATATTAAGTCAAAAACTTAACAGTTGCTTTAATAAAATATTTGAACATATTTAAAAATAGACATTTGTCCGAAATGGATTAACAGCTAGGAACTATAACGTATATATATTAGCCAGTTTAAACATAATAATAAAGTGTTTAATAACTATACATTTAAAATATTGTACACATTTACTGCTACACAATGAACGTATTTAACTGGTACCTGCAAATGTAAACTCTGCTATAATGTGTACAGATCGTGCGTTACTGCAGTGTTCGAAACATCATCATGAAAACAAGCAATGGCGATTGTTCATTATAGGGATATAAAATACTTGCGCTAAATAAATTAAATGTGTTATTTAATGGTATCATAAAATGCTAGATTTGAATCGCTCATTATCACTACTGACGAGTTTTCAATATACGTGTATATGCAAAGACAGTTCAATTTGCAAAATATGCAGGTGTTTTTTCAATTTGAATGCTTAAATTTATTAATATTTTCATTCAATGTTAACGAAACGAAAATTCATTCAATGTAAAAGAAAATTAAAAATACATTTCAAGATTGAAATGTATTGAGCTATTTTAGGGCTTTGTTTTATGACTGATTCAATGCACCCCTTACTCTAAATTTCAATCGCGGATGAAAAATAACACTATCGCATCCACACCACTTATTATAATATTCAAATTATTATATATTTTATTATTTTTGAAATATCATTTATTAAATTCTTATTTTAAAAAAGAATACGGGTATTTATAGTTTTGTTTTGTGAAATTGTAAGTATTAAGTCTTTGACGACCTTTACTCTGATACAATATAATTGGCCGCGATCAAGAAGTTGACGGCCAATCTATTTTTAGTAACGGAAAACCCCTCTTGTGACGTCACACAAAAACCTCCTATTTAAAATCAGATTTATATCTATAGTTTATCAACATTTTTCTTTACATCACAAAAGCCTGGTAGAATTTTCTGTGGCCAAGGTAGGAAAAGGCTAATTAATTGGCTTACCTGGCTGTTCACTGCAGGGTGGTGATTGAGCATGCCCGTGGCACAAGGAGGGACGCTGGTGGATACGGGGGTGGTAATGGAGGGGGATATGGAGGGGGACGGTCCATGCGCAGGGACCCATCCTGGCTAAACAGGTAAGTATCCAAACAGTTTTTAATACTCCTGTTGATCACAAATGCTCGTCTCTGTATGATATTCTAGAAAAGCTGTTTGTAAGCAACACTTGTTGACTGACATGTCTTTTATAGAATGAGAGAAGGATTCTATGTTGTTAGTTTTTAGTGGTATGTTATATTTTCAACTTTTTTTCTGGACATGTACAAGTGTTTATATATATAAGAGTTTAAAATATGCTTGTCTAAAGGATCAGTCATAAAATTAAATGAAAATTGATGTTAAAATTAAACGCATTATTTAGAGGTTTAAAATATTGGTTTTATGATGGAAGCATCAGTCACCAGTTATAAAAGAAATACTATAGATATACTTAAATATTAAAGTTTAAGCTTGTTATTCATGGGTGTTTTTAATACTTACATCCTGTTATCTTTTTTCATCCAATGTTCGTGCAGGCCTCGACACTAACGGTGGTCCGGGGACCCGAGGCCCCCAGATTTTGGCGAGGACCACCAGTTCTTTCAAGCTGGGTGGTCCTCCGGGAACCCTAAATTTATAGAACCACTTTGTCTTGATTGACCATTTGATTTTTTAAAAGTGCCTCCAATTTTTAAAGAGCGGCGTATAAAATCTTATCCGAAAATGTACTGCGAATCGAAAGCACGCGACTGAGCATGAGCGGCCAGCGTCTGTCAGTTGTAAATATTGATTTTCGACGATGTAAGCGACCTACAGTGCAGAGAGTATATTGAAATCACTGAAGCGTGTAAGTGTTACAAACGGTGTTTTTACTGCTTATTGTCAAGTTTTATGGGGGTTATTATCGGATTATCGGATTATTAATGGCTCCTTTATGATATTGAGCCCCCAAAAAAGTAACACTGGGACAAACTGTCACGACGATCAGTAATTATAATAATTATTTGAGCCGCTATTTCTTTAATCAAAACCATAGGCGATCGGGCTGGCAAAAGCATTTAATTCTCCACAAAAACACATGCCGGTATACACTTTTTTCTACAGGTATTTGTGAGCATTTCTGTTGAATAGTTCCATTATTATAATGACCTTGGAAGGATATAATTTGATTAAGATACCAACAATTTCTGAAATAAAAAGTATATCGTTCACTTGGTGTACTATATTTCGGATATGTTAAAATTCGGACATTTAAAGATAGTGACATGCATGTGTTTGTTTGTTGTTGATAGTTTGTTAAAAAAAATATGCTTTATGTTATTTCAGGCAACTAGAATACACATGTAGATGGGGGTAATTATCTGGGCCTTTCTGTCAGGAAATAGGCGTGAACAATTATAATTTAATTGATCCTGGAAATCATCCACCACTAACAGAAAACGTTTTAACAACAGAAGCTGATGTATGACATGTCCAAATGACCATATATAACTGTTTAACAAATTAAGTGAGATGATTTACTTTCTGATGTTTTATATTTCTTTTTCCCTTTTAAATGATGTAAATTGGTGTGATTCTATGTTTAAATAAATAATTTTGAAACATTTAGGCAGCATACTGTTTAATACATTGAAGTTAACATTGTTATATTATTTTGGTTATCTGTGTTGTTTATCAAGTTGAAAAAAATGGTATTTATATACAAATAAAGCTTATTAAGACTTATGAAGGTATGACTTATGAAGGTACTTATTGTTTTTTATGTAATAATATACTTTTTAAAGTGATAATATAGGCATTGACATTTATGTAGTAAGGTTTCTTTAAATGATTGTTCTTATTAATAAGGTTGGAATAATCAACAGTTTTCACGGCGCGAAAAAGTTGCAACAAGTTTTGTTGAGCCAGTGAAACCCCTGAATGCGCGTAATTACCTTTTATTTCTTAAAAGTTTATAATAAGAACTTCCGAAACGCTAAGTTCTGGCGGCGAAGGGCAATGCTGAAGATGATAAAGCTGAAGATGATTATGACAAGGATGACGATGCTGATGATATTGATGAAATACATGATATCAAAAGTTTACAAGACAAGGTTATGAGCTTTTAATGGGTCTGCTTTAAATGGCAACATAATTGAATATAGGAAATAAAAATGTGTACAAGTATGCTTCTTGTACTTATTTGCCCTTACGCAGAGATCTGCTGTGTGTTGAAACAAGAGGACTACCTAGTTTGGGTGAGGGCCACCAAAAGTTGAAAGTAGGGTTCCCTCCGGGTACCCTGTCAAAAAAGTTAGTGTCAAGGCCTGTTCGTGTCCTGAAAGTATGTGATACCATAATGTTTTAAGAAACCAAAATAACAATAAGCATAAATCTGTGATGTTCCTCTTCCTGTAATTCAGAAATAGACGATCTGACGGCCTTGGCGCCACGCGGTATGTAAAATATTGAATTCAAAAGATTCCCCCAAGTTCTCCTGTTATTGGTACATTTTCAGGGCTCTTATGCTAGAGAATTTAGCTGATTTGGCAAATGCGCACACTGGATGGTTTGACCGGTTCAGCCTGACATTTCACGTAGTACCGATACGGCCTTTTCAGCTAACGAATCACTGTATTTCAAAGTCTAGTCTCATTTCGTAGTGTTATTTTTAATTAATTGCATGCATGTTTTGTGTTTGTATCATTGCAGGTATGGGGCACCTATTCGGACAGATTATCGTATAATTGTGGAAAACCTATCCTCCCGGGCTAGTTGGCAGGTAGATACTGTTAATATGGTGAAATTGGCCTGTTACGCAAATTTGAACCATGAAAAGGTTTATTTTTCGAATCAGGTATTAATTGAGTAATACAAAAATAGAAAATGTTCTTTTTGAAATTTTATGAAATGTCTTAAATTGTATTTGTATGCCTCCGAAAGAGAGCATATAGTGATTGGACCGTCCGTCTGTCTGGCTGTCTTTCCGTCACACTTTGCGTTTAGGTTTTGCGTGTAGGTTTTGGAAAATGCTCATAACTTATGTCGCTTCAGATAGCAACTTGATATTTGGCATGCATGTGTATCTAAATAAAGCTGCACATTTTGAGTGGTGAACGGTCAAGGGCATCCTTCAAGGTCAAAGGTCAAAAAACAAATCCAAAGGATGTAATAAGCTTCTAATGGAGATAATTATCTGTACCTGCCAAATGATAAAACATATTTATAAATCAAAGTGGTGCAGAAGGGGGCATTGTGTTTCTGACAAACACATTTGAAATTAGTCTCTTTGGTATACCTATGAAGGGTTTAGTTTAAGTATTAATGAACAACATAAAGTGAAACCAACACGCATAGGGGGAAGGTATTTGTTAAGCTTTATATACGTCGACCGCTTTGATGCGAGCATTACTGACATATATTCTGTTGCTCTCTGTAGTAAAGTCTGGATGTCCGTGAGTCACTCTGAAGTGATGAGGGTACTAGAGCTGTCAGTCTGAAGTGATGAGCTAACGCTGTCAGTCTGAAGTGATGGGGCCCCAAATAGGGGATAGAGCTGTCTCAGGCTTTGACTGCCAGACCAGTGGCCACATCCATTCTTAGATGTGTGGTCAAGTGTATCACTGCCGAATGTGGTCACAGTTTCGACGCTCAAGATAAATTCAGTAATTCATTATTTACTCCAAGGATTCTAATTGTATTTACCACAAGAAATACATTTCACGTCCAATTAAAAAAAATCTTCATGACTATTTGTCTGCTATATAAAATTAGACAAAATAAGAAACCCAAAAATTTCACTTTCATCACCATAATGAAATTTGTAAATTTTTGTGGACATAAGCCAATATGATGTTAACTTATGTCATAAAATCGTGCGTTGAAAAAAACAACACTAGAATATTATAAAACTAAATTTTTCACATGAAACCGATTGATATTTAATTTAGAAGGACATCTCTAAAAAAAACTTTTTTAAAGTTTATATTGTCAATATTATAAGTGGCAAAACATTTTTGAAGAAGACATTTTGAAAATATAGCCTCATATAAAAATTATAATAAAGACAGCTTGTTTAGCTCCCAATAATTAAAATGAATTCTGCGGATTTAGAGAGTGTCTGTAAGAGTACAATAAGGTATTTTGTCTCCATTGCCTCCAAAATTGTCTCCAAAAATAATGTTGATAGCCTTTTAAAAAGTAAAGGCTCTAATGCTATTTGATGAACTTATGATCGAAATGGGTTAAGAGCAATGAGATGAGATATTGACATTATGATGTAAGTCCGCGGTTTCTTATGGCGACTGACGAGAGCTCTGGTAGTCATGACGATTGATGCTGGAGTTTCACTTCTTTATATTGGTCTCTCTGTGTGATGTGGTCTGTAAGACGCTGATGAGACGTTGGTACTCACACTGGGGCTCTGATGGAGCTGTTTCTTATTAGATGATGACAGGTGTCGCTACCCCCATGTGTCTGTGTAGGTAATCAAATGTCTTGATTTCTTTTATTGAAACATTTTCAATTTTGTTTGAATCATTCTTTGTCTGTTTTTAGATCCTGATGCTTATACTTATAAATGTATTCAACCATGTTAAAGGGATCTTTTCACGCTTTGGTAAATTGACAAAATTGAAAAAAGTTGTTTCAGATTCGCAAATTTTCGTGTTAGTTATGATATTTGTGAGGAAACAGTAATACTGAACATTAACCATGCTCTAATATAGCCATTATATGCATCTTTTGACGATTATAAAACCTAAAAATTATAAAGCGTTGCAACGCGAAACGATTGAATAATTTGGAGAGTTCTGTTTTTGTCGTTAAATTTTGTATAACTACGAAGATTGCTTATATAAGGTATAAAATACGTGACGCATGTATACTCGGCGGAATAGCTCAGTAGGCTAAAGCGTTTTTACTTCAGGACTCTGGCAGGACTCCAGGGGTTACTGGTTCGAAACCTGCTCCGGGCAATGTTCTTTTCCTTTTTTTAATTTTATTCTTGATTTTTTACTGGAGCTTTTACGATCCAATGTTTACATTTATCAATATAAAGCATTTAATACATAAGTTAAAAAATGCCAAAATCTGTGAAAAGGCCCCTTTAATTGTTTTATTTTCAGAGTGTTAAATCATGCAATGTGGTGCTAAAAATATGTGATTATTTCTTAAATTTAAGTCCTACTGCAATGATCAAAAAGATTTCTTGAAATTTAAGCATCACATTCCATGATTTTGCACACAATTTATCTTACAGATATTTAATTGCTATACTTGCTTTTCCCTATTGCCCCACATCTACTGATATAGGAAATGGTGTTATGATATTAGCTTTAATATAGCTGGACACACACAAATGCCAAAGTACTTTTATTTAAATTAAAGACAACAACAGCCTTACAGTACTTTTAAGGTACTTCATTTGAATAAAAAATTCTTAAGCCAACCAGATATCGTTTCATTACATCCTTGTTTAATATAACAATACACAGTATGTTTTTTTTCGCTCTCATCACAATTGATATCAATTACAAGACCTGCAGGAAAGAAACAAAACTGAAATTTCCACTCAAAGCTGCATTTTATTTCATTCTATTCATCCTTTAATCAGATTCTCATCCAATCATTTTTATGTCCCCCACTATATTAGTGGGGGACATATTGTTTTTGCCCTGTCTGTTGGTCTGTTGGTCCGTTGGTCTGTTGGTCTGTTTGCGCCAACTTTAACATTTTGCAATAACTTTTGCTATATTGAAGATAGCAACTTCATATTTGGCATGCATGTGTATCTCATGAAGCTGCACATTTTGAGTGGTGAAAGGTCAAGGTCATCCTTCAAGGTCAGAGGTCAAATATATGTGGCCAAAATCACTCATTTTATGAATACTCTTGCAATATTGAAGATAGCAACTTGATATTTGGCATGCATGTGCATCTCATGGAGCTGCACATTTTGAGTGGTGAAAGGTCAAGGTCAAGGTCATCCTTCAAGGTCAGAGGTCAAATATATGTGGCCCAAATCGCTTATTTTATGAATACTTTTGCAATATTGAAGATAGCAACTTGATATGTGGCATGCATGTGTATCTCATAGAGCTGCAAATTTTGAGTGGTGAAAGGTCAAGGTCATCCTTCACAAGGTCAAGGTCATCCTTCAAGGTCAAACATCATATAGGGGGACATTGTGTTTCACAAACACATCTTGTTCACTTTCTTAGAAAATGCATCATTCTGTTTCTGTATAACATCTTTTAGCATTCCTTTCTTTCATTTATTGTCTGACAGGGATAAAGCTGGCAGTTTTCCAGGGTTTATTTTTGTGCTTTGAAAATGTAGACTTGATGCTTCTAGAATTGAGACTAATGTCAGATGTGCATTGTATTCCAGGATTTAAAGGACTACATGCGCCAAGCAGGGGAAGTCACCTATGCTGATGCTCACAAGCAGAGGAAAAATGAAGGGTAAGTGTTGACATAGTTGTCCCAGAAATTTCAAGGTCTGAGAACAGTGGCAATTTTAATGCTTTATTGTAGTATCAAATCAGTCTTTACATCTTTAATGTTTCCAGAGCCAGAGATAGTGCAGCATGAAAATAATAACATAGGCAAAAACAGGTAAAAGCCTGGACTGGTGTAAATATCAGGTGCAGATCCATGTCAGCCTATAGTGGCATGTTTGAATTCTGTTGGAGGAATGAAGTGTCTTAGAGGAAACTTGCTTTTTATTCCCCCGGTAGGGTGGCATATAGCAGTTGAACTGTCAGTATATCTGTCTGTCAGTCTGTGAATCTGTCAGAAAACTTTAACATTGGCCTTAACTTTTCCAGTATTGAAGATAACAACTTGATATTTGGCATGCCTGTGAATCTCACGGAGCTGCACATTTTGAGTGGTAAAAGTTCAAGGTAATCCTTCAAGGTCAAAGGTCAAAAATACAAATCCAAGGGTAGTAATAAGCTTTAAAGGGAAATAATTATCTGTACCTGCCAAATGATAAAAAATAAAATAAATCAAAGTGGAGCAGTAGGGTGCATTATGTTTCTGACAAACACATAACTTGTTATTAGAAAAATGTTGAAAGTTGTTGTTTATGGTTCAGTTGGTAGAGCACTTGACTACATGCAAAGATGGCAGGTTTGATTGCCAGGACACAAAATGACTTGGTCATGAAATTATTTCAGGGCCCTCAATCCATTTTAGGGGAAGCGGGTCGCTACCCATAGCAGGGGGAATTTTCGCGGCGTTTCCCTTTTGGGGGGATTTTTTTACTTACTCTCTAATTATAACATTTGTACATGTTTGCACTATATTCAATGCTTTTTTCATTATTTAGTATGTTTGACAAGATTTAATTAAAATAGAATTGAGATAAAATAATCACGAGACACATCTATCTATAAAAAAAATAATTTTTTTTTTAGGGGGAATTTTTCCCCCCAAAAGGGGAAAAAAGTATACTTTTCAGGGGGGGGGGGAATGCGGCCGAATTTCGGCCGTGGATTTGACAGATTGAGGGCCCTGTATTTCTACAGCCTTTCACTCCCTTCTTTTTATTTAAGTTGGGCATTTTTCAGTCACTGGAATAAATATTTGTACTTGCAATCTAGCCTACCCAGAAAAAGAGTGGATGAGTTTAGAAGAATAGGATTTACTGACTGTCTTGATATGATTGAAATGCTTTTAAAAAATAGTGAAAATTCATTATTTGCTTGCTTCCATTTTAGAGTGGTTGATTTTGCTAAGAAGAGTGACATGAAGAGGGCTATAGAGAAGCTGGATGGTACGGACATCAATGGACGCAAAATCCGCATGATTGAGGACCGACCAAGTCAGAGGCGTAGAAGGTGGGTGGTGTATTAATTTAGTTTGGTCAAGTTTTGGAAGATTATGAATATGACATCATTGGCAAATTATATGAAGTTTTTACATCAGGAGTTGCTGCTTGGCATATTAACCCTGTATATTTGACTACACAGAATGTACAATGGCTCACTGTCCTGTTGTTTCAGTCGAAGCAAATCCAGAGGATCACGAAGTCGCAGCCGCTCACGCAGTCGTTCAAGAAGTCGCAGCAGAAGCAGGTCTCCCCGCAGCTCCAGAAACAGGTCCAAATCAAGGTCAAGGTCACGCAGTGGCGAGAAACGGAGGTCAAAGTCGAAGTCGAGGTCCCGTTCCAGGGATAAGTCCCTCTCAAGGTCAAAGTCGAAGTCAAGGTCTAAATCAAAGTCCAAGTCTAAATCTCCAGTGAGGAATGATGGAGATGAACAGGTTCCTGTTGACAAAGATTAAAATTAAAAAATAATTGGAGTCATATTTTTTATCAGACATGCTTTTTTGTTGTTCAGACTTGAGCATCATTTTGACATAAAGGTTTCTACATGAGAATTTTGATTGGTAGTTTCAAGAGCTGCATGACTCACAAGCATATGTAAATTGTTGTTTTCATTCCTTCGTTTCATGAAGTTTTTGAGTGTGCTTGACTGAGTGTGAAAGTGAATGGTATTGACTGTAGTCGAGTTGAAGTCATTTTAAGTTTAGAGTTTAAATATTTACGCAAGTTTAGCTAGGCTTCTGTAAATGTCTTCTCCGTTATAGTTATTGGAATTTTAGTTTGGATTGTGAGTTCTAAAAACAGTTAACCCGGTATGTCATGTGCGCATTACAAATACCAGTACAGGACATTCATAAAGAAAAAGTGTCAACCATCCTGCAGCTGATTATTTAAAAAAAAACTTGCAATGTATTCCAAACACTTGGTATAGACTTGTGGTAACTTTCTCTGCAGCAAGTCCCTTTCAGTTTAGTTGATAGTTTTGTGTGTTCACACGATCAGCTGTAGTGAAAAACGTAGCCTCAGACAAGTCCTGAAAATTGGTGGACATCTCCATAATTGGTCATTATAATGAAATCCATGCCACAAAATACTAATAATTTAATTAAACAAACTGATAAGTGTCAAATGATATTTTGATAGTTTTTCCAACAAACGAGTCAGATAAAACAAGTAAGAAGGAAATCCACTTTGTAGCACTTCACATAATGGCAATCCCGCATTCACTGACATTTCAACTTTCTGTTATGTTATGCTATTGTAGAATGGATGCTTTAGGTGTGCTAGAATCTCTTATCAGTTATAGACGTTTTGTAAAGATTTGCGTTTAGATTTGCATATGTACAAATATGTAACTAATCAACAGAGTTTGTCATGATCATGTCAGTTTAACATCTGTGACTTTAAGTTCGGCTGTCGGAGAAAATCCGAGCTCGCCATCCGTCGTCCGCATTGTGCTAAAACCTTAACATTTTTTTTTTTTAACATTGGCTCTAAAATCAAAGTGCTTAAACCTACAACTTTGAATCTCTATATGTAGCTGCGCACCTTGACGAGTTCTACATGCCACACCCATTTTTGGGTCACTAGGTCAAAGTTCAAGGTCACTGTGACCTCTAAAAAAATAAATTATGACAAGCTTTTTTTAATTCAAAACTGCACTCGCAGCCGAGCGTGGCACCCTTTATGCGGTGCTCTTGTTATACTTGATTTTAAGTTAAAGCTCCGCAAATACTCTTTTTTAGTGTGGTAATTATTATAAATTGCAAACTGTTTACATGAGATCAGTTTGAACCTAGTGAAAGTATATTTTTATGCCCCCGAAGGAGGGCATATAGTGATGGCACTGTCAGTCTGTCAGTTCGTCTATCTTTCCGTCACACTTTTGCGTTTAGGTTTCGAAGAATGCTCATAACTTCTATGTCGCTTCAGATGTAGCCTTCATATTTGGTATGCATGTTTATATGGGCAAGGTCTTTCCATATGCACAAAAATATGGGCAAGGCCTTTCCATATGCACAAAAATGTTAACCCCCTTGACCTTGAACTTAGGGTCCGCGTTTAGGTTTCGAAATCTGTGTTTAGGTTTCGAAAAATGCTCATAACTTCTTTGTCCCTTGAGATGTAACCTTCATATTTGGTATGCATGTGTATATAGACAAGACCTTTTCATACGCACACAAATTTTGACCCCTAAGACCTTGACCTTGAACTTAGGGTCCGCGTTCAGGTTTCAAAATATGCCTTTAGGTTTTCAAAAAGCGTTTTTCAGGGGCATATGTCTTCCGATGGAGACAGCTCTTGTTTCCATTATAATGTACCGATTGTTGTTGTTGTTGTAACAATTGGACTTTTTGATGTCATATTGTTGAAATTATTGTAAATAAAACAAAAGACTTGTATTTGGTGTTTTGCTTTATTGCTTGAACTCTATAGATTACATCTTCAGACAAAGTCAAGGTAAAGCAGTCACAGTAACAACTGCGGTGTGTATAACAAATGAGCTGTGCTCTCAGAAAAAGGGGTTTAATGCATGTGTGAAAGTGTCCCAGATTAGCCGTTAAGTAGCTGGCATTTGATCTTGTTTGTTTTGAATGGTAAGGTTTATATATGGTCCAGTTGGACATGTTATTACTGGGAACCTTAATTTCATTCAAAATAAAACCTTAGAAATTTGCTACGCAGAGGCCCTAAGTACAGACTGCCTATTCCTGTTGATTTTGATGACTGCATTAAGAATATCGTAACATCCTTACATGATTATTGCACTAAATGGTGCAGGAAGGAAAATGCTGAAATTACTGCACTCAATGATTGGAAAACAAAAATATTTAGTATGGCCATGAATAAAATATGTTTTTATGATACACATCCTTTGGCCCTACCACATTCACCTAAATTTAATAAACAAAATCTCTGTAAATTGCTTGAAGACTTAAAATCTAAATTCGTCTTAGTTCCTGCTGATAAGGCTGCTAATAATGTTATCATAATATGACGAGTGTTTTATGTTCAAACTATTTCACAAGAACTTTCACAAACTACATCATATTGTGAGTACAATAAGCAACCTAATGAAATTATTACCGACCATATTGCCCAATGCATAAAGTTAAATGTAATAGTCAATATTACTGACAAGAAATTGCCATCACTTTACTGGATACCTAAATTACATAAGACGCCATATAAAAGTCGTTTTATCGCTAATTCAGTGTCTTGTACCACCAAACAATTATCAGTGTATATTACATCTGCATTGAGTGCTATTAGATATCATATAGCTAAATTTTGTAATAAAGTTTATGGAAATAGTAATATTAACCTATTTTGGCCAATAAAAAACACCTAAGAAGTTATTGATAAAATTGAAAATAAAAAATATAAGGTGTCACAGGTAAGTACTTATGATTTTTCGACACTATATACAACGCTTCCTCACGCTTTAATAAAATTCAAACTTGTTTCTTTGATTGAAAAAACTTTTGCTAGAGAGAAATGTTTGTATCTAGCTTTAAACACTAAAACAGCTTTTTTACTAATCTGATATTAGATAATTACATCATTTGGACTGGTCTTGACTTTTGTTCAGCACTTACTTTTCTTTTGGATTACTTGTTTGTTGAATTTAATGGTAAAATATTTAAACAAATTATTGGCGTTCCTATGGGTACTAATTGTGCGCCACTTATAGCTGACCTTTTTTTATATTGTTATGAAAGCGAATTTATGTTAGAATTATCTAAAACTAAGCAAGTAGATTTGATTAATTGTTTTAACCTTACTAGTAGGTACATTGATGACATACTTAATTTAGATAATCCATTATTTGAACAATATATTCACACAATCTACCCAAAAGAACTAGTCTTAAATAGATCGTGTATATCCAATACAGACGCTGCGTATTTAGACTTACATTTAACTATTAATAATAATTTGATCAAAACTAGTTTATACGACAAACGGGACGATTTTAACTTTGAAATTTTTGAAAGGACCTTCCTATGGTATTTACATTTCGCAGTTGGTACGTTATGCCAGAGCATGTTCGTGTATTAAAGATTTTAATGATCGTAATCTAATATTAACTAAAAAATTGCTAAAACAAGGCTTTTTGTATCATAACCAAAGAAATAAATTTGCTAGATTTTACTCTAAGTATGGTGATTTAATTTCAAAATATAATGTTTCTTTAAAGTGGCATTTAAATAATGGAATCTCCCATCCATCATTTTACGGAGATGTTTTGAAGCGTGTCCGCAAATTAAAATATGTTAAACCAAATGTTCATATTAAACTGTTCAATTTAATTAACTTGTTTTTATCAAAAGGATACGATGCTTATGTACTTAAAAACACGTGTTTGATGGTTTTCGATTCACTGTATCTTTCTTCCCTTAAAATTTGGAATCATTAGTGATATTATAGGCATTTTTCACTGTTGAATAAAATTGTGTCATTGTGTCGTATGAACAAATCTGCATGAATACTACATTATAGGCATTTTTCACTGTTGAATAAAATTGTGTCATTGTGTCGTATGAACAAATCTGCATGTAAACTACATTTGGACTCAAATCGTACATCAAATCATTTCTGTCTTCAGTTGTCAAAACACCTATATACTGTTTGATTCCAATAATGTCGCTTTAATGGAATTACCATTTTTATTCATTTGCTTCTTAATATTAAATCACCTAAACTTGTTTTATTAGTAGCACAGCCCCATTAATATTTTTATTTAGGACTGCCCTTGGAATTTGTTCACGTCATTATGTCATAATGGATTTTTGTGACGTCATACGACCGACTTTCCCAGTTGTAATCTACATGCATAGGTCATTGGGTTTATAACGTTCCATTTTATTTATATGTTCTCTCTGATAGGCTTTTCTTGTTTGATTTAATTATTTTTAATTTGTTTAGCAGTCACATAAACAACCAAGCTATGTAATATGGAATGTTTACACCCATTATTGCTGCTTCTTCCTCTATACCCCCCACCACACCCCCATATTTTCTTTTTGAAACTGTTAAAAAAACACAAATATTTATTTTTATTATTTTATGTTTGAAATACCGTCCAACCATCGCACCCAAGAATACCCGCCCCCATCCCCTCCTCCCCCACCCGAATTTCCCCCCCCTAATTTTTTTTTAAGATCATCTCACAAATGACCACCACACCCTCACACTATATTATACTCCCCCACCCCCACCCCCCCCAAAATTATTTTTTTTGAAACGGTTAAAAAACAGAAATATTTATTTTTATTATTTTATGATTGAAATACCGTCCAACCACCGCACCCAAGAATACCACCCAACCCCCCCTCTCCCCCCCCGAATTCCCCCCCCTATTTTTTTTGTTTTAAGATCATCTCACAAATGACCACCACACCCTCACACTATACCCCCCCAACCCCCCACCCTCAATTTTTTTTTTGAAACGGTTAAAAAACACAAATATTTATTTTTATTATTTTATGTTTGAAATACCGTCCAACAATCGCACCCAAGAATCCTCCCACCCCCTCCCCTCCCGATTTTTTTATTTTTTTTTTTGCATTTTTTTCCGCATTTTTAGAAGATAATGTAATAAATGTCCACGCCCCCACACTATACACACCTCTTCACTCCACCCCTCCCTCCTTTGTGATTGAAAATGAGAGTCCCTTCACCTTTAAAAAGAAAATAGATGAGCGGTCTGCACCCGCAAGGCGATGCTCTTGTTTTGGTTTCAGTATGATATTATTAAAAGTAGTATGATTTTCTTTAAAATTTTGAAAATTGTGTGTAAGTTAAGGTTCATAATAAAAATAAAAAGCCTTAGATCTGACTAAAAATGTGGCCTCTACAGTGTTAACAAGGCAAATATTCATGACGCACACCGGAAGACAGAAAATTGACAAAAGGTGATCACAAAAGTTCACCATGAGCAAAAAGTATTATGCTCATGAAGAAGTCACCATGTTTGAAGATGATATTATTAAAGCTAATTGAGTAAACTAAATCAAGATTGATAACAACATTTGTACTCAGCAAGTGTCATTCAGATTGAACTAAAAATGTGACAAAGTATTCATAATGTTTCACTATCAACAACTGTAGACATACAAAAAACTACCACCCCATAGAGATCCTTATTTTTTTTAAACATGAACTATTTTCAGACTCGCCTTGCAATTATATTTCCTATTAAAAAATCAATAAAACCGTTTTAAAACACAAATCTTTGATAATCGCACAAAAAAATTCAGACCTCATCAATAAACTGTGTGTCTTAAATTTTTTATCTCCTCTTATCTATGGTGCCACACATAAAAAAAGCACAAATGGGTATCAAGTTGCTGATCTAAAAATAGAACAACAAGGTTCACTCAGAGATGTGTATTGATTTGTGCCCAGGCAGCTGATAAGGGTCAGTTGGAGTAATTAAGTGTGCATTCATGCTTGGAATTCAAGCAATTGAAGCTATGAACAGTTTTTTCTTTAGTAATTTTCTGCGATATAATACTACATTTAACTACGAGAATATTTAACTAGAGTGTAAACGAGCTTTTACTATAGCCATATAAGGAAAAAGGCCGCGCCCCCCTGCCATGTTTTCCAACCAACCCAAACCATTTTCAAACTCGTTCATGATATAATTAGGATTAATCTTCTGACAAAGTTTCATGAAGATCGAACAATAAATGTGGCCTTTAGAGTGTTAACAAGGTTTTACAAAATCCATATATAGCCACATAAGGAAAAATGCCCCGCCCCCTGGTGGCTATGTTTTTCAAGCAACCGGAACCATTTTCAAACATGTCCAAGATATCATTGGGACAAATCTTCTGACCAAGTTTCATGTTGATCGGACAATAAATGTGGCCTCTAAGAGTGTTAACAAGGTTTTACTATAGCCATATAAGGAAAAATGCCTCGTCCCTTGGCAGCCATGTTTTTCAAGCAAACGTACCCATTTTCAAACTCATCCAAGATATCATTGAGACCAATCTTCTGACCAAATTTAATAAAGATTGGACAATAAATAAAATGCAAATACTAGATTTTAATTATGGCTAGCTACATAACGGGTATTTTGGTAAGTTATGAACGCCAATTAACGCTTGTGTGTGTACCGTAACCTCTGCGATACTACGTGTAATGGTGGTATTAATAATAAAATAACACTTTTATAATAGTATTTACCGAAATCCGAAAACATAAACACAAAAATGTCTCCACATGTTTTTGATACGAAAGTGTTTTATAACCGGATTTCGGTTAAATAATTCAAGCAATCTGACGCCTAGCGGGTAACAAAATCCCTCATCTTATTACATTTAAAAGTAATATTTATAATATAAATCATCGCTATTAGCACATTTATCCAGCATTATAATTGTAAGAGCAAACCAACAAATCAGGGGTGTGTATAAAACGCGGCATTTAGCGCAGACTGCTAATTGCAGGCTGCGTTATCTGGCCATTTACGCAGCCAATATAGACATCGTTGCATTCAATATAGATATCGTTTCTTTCTTTCATTAGGTATTGGCATTCCGATGGCAAGCATAGCAGCGATAATATGATAACAGCGCGTAGTTGATGGACAGTTACATTTTTCGTTTGGAAAGAGTGTCACAGAATACTTATCATTTTTGGAACCTTTTACCATGAAAGCGCCCATTTCTGGAACTAAGACAATACCGTTATTACTGAGTGTATTTAAGGCCAATGAATGTTGAGTACGACTTTGTGTTTGTAACTGATCCGGGACGTCGTTTGCCGTAGAAACTGCAATATCAATGTCTTCCGACGTACAAGGAACTGAAGTAGGCTGATTTAAAGAAGTTATGTTAGCTCTTATTAAATCTATGATCTTATCCGGTTGACAACATGCTTTAGGAATTTCTACTGTGTCGGGATCTAGTTTAGTGTAATGGAATCGCGGTAGTAAGTACCATTCAGTTTCGCCACAAAAACCGCGTATAAGTTCGGTTACTTTGTTCCATTGCAAGTAGTTAAAAAATAAAACAATGCTATCAATTTCCCTCTCTTTAAAATCAACAAGTCGCTTAAGTTCCGCGTTAATAGATTCTGCAGCGTTGTTTGTAATGCCGGAATACGTATTGTAATTGTCATATTGTTCGAGAATCCATCTACCCGCGTGCTCTCTTATTGTTTCGCTTAGGTTTTTATCAAAGTATTCTACAATCGGTTCACTCCATTTTATTTTTGGCTCTTCATACTTTACATTGAATTGATCAAGGGATTCGCAAGTTAACAGAGATCTAATATCTTTATCATAAATCATTTTGTCATCCTCTTTAGCGCCATGATTCGTGAGCCAAAACTTTAAATCTTTCAAGATATGATTCCAACAAATCAAAACTTAACCGTTTGGAAGGCAATTCTTAAAAGCGTTTACGATTTTTATTTCGTAGTCCATAATCACGCAAAGTTTTGAATTAGCCATCTTCGGAATTTTAGATTTAATTAATTCAAGAAACTGTGCGTGGCACTTTTGAAATTTTCTTTCGTGAATCATGAATGCTAGTGGTATAACTGGCTTTTCTCGGAACATCAAATGCTGAAAAGATATAACGGACACGTAGAAATCGCCTAGACAGAAATTAGTGTCATAAAACACGTTCACCGTTTCGTCTTTAAGACATAGTATGCGATTGAAAAAATATTTCGTTGTTCCCTACAATAACCTCTAAATCAGGCGTAGTGTTGATACTTAAAATGAAATTATCTAACTGATTGACCAACAAATGTAAACCATTCAACGAATCATGCGATAATTTAGTTTTCTTACGAAAATACGCCTGTATGTTTTGCACTTGCCTATTATTTCTAGGTACTGAAGTACCTTGCAATAATTCATCGGGATTTTAAAGAATTGTATATTTTCTGTGGGTTTTCGTCTTTTCGCCTTTGTATGGATTAAATTAACGATGGTTTAACACGTTTGTGATTTCCATGAGGCATATTTTCATATTCGTCAATATCCCCGTAATAAACAATTAACGTTTTACCATTATATTTTTCGCTAAACCTAAATGCATGTTTTTGAAATTTAGCACTAACTTCCCCGTTGTTAACAATCGTAAACGAATGCTTTTCTACAAAAAATCCTTCGCTTTCAAATAATCTTTTCCCGTTATTTCTCCATGTATATCCGTCCGCGCGCCAATCCTCTTTGTTCTGAGTATTTCCATTATCTGAATATAAATAAACTATTCATGGTTTCGATTTAAAAGGCACCTCAGTTATTATAGAATCACTACATTCTTGTTGTAAAATATCTACAGCTTCCGAGTTCGTTAAAAATCGACCAGTTAAAAAAAAAAAGGAACATCATAACCTCCTCCAGTGAACGGCGTTCTAGTCGGTTGATCTGCTCTAGTAGTTCTCGTCGGTGTTGTGGTTGCTGGTGTTATTCTAGGTGCCGGCGTCGATGCTGCGGTTCCTTTTCCCCCTCTTGTACTCCGCGTCTTTATGGTTCGAGGTGCTCCTGTGGTGGCCGGTTCGATGCTGTGGTTCCAATTGTCCTCGTCGGTGTTGTGGTTGCTGGTGTTATTCTGCGTTCCGGCGTCGGTGATGTGAATCCTTTCCCCCCTCTTGTAGTCCGCGTCGGTGTGGTTCCGTGTTGTCCTCTTGTTGTCCTCGTCGGTGTTGTGTTAGCTGGTGTTTCTTGGGGGTCGCCATCGGTGTTCTTGTAGATGGTTATTCTCTGACCACGTCGCTGTACAGTCGGGCTGTTGTTCTTCCAGGAACAGGAGCAGTAGCTGCAGCAGGAGCCGACGCTGGAGCTCTGGCAGGCGCTGGAGCTGCCGCAGGAGCAGGCGCTGGAGCTCTGGCAGGCGCTGGAGCTCTGGCAGGCACTGGAGCTCTGACAGGCGCTGGAGCTCTGGCAGGCGCTGGAGCTGCAGCAGAAGGCGCAGGAGCTCTGGCAGTCCATTGAGCTCTGGAGCTGTGGCACAATCAGGAGCTGCAGCAGGAACAGGCGCTGGAGCTCTGGCTGCAGCAGGAGCAGGCGCTGGAGCTCTGACTAAAAGCTGCCTCACTGTTCGCTCCACGCATGCTACAACTGCTGCAGTTCCCCTAATGCTCAGATGCAGCCCGTCTCTACTCAGCATTTCCCGGACGATACCTGTTTTTAAGAATACCGTAATTACTCTATGTTTTCGGACACTCTAAGTTTTCGGACACCCCCTTTTTTAGCAAAATTAATTATTTTTCGTGACTCTTTATTTTCGGACACACGAGTTTTCGTCAATTATTTGTGTCTCTAAGTTTTCGGACAGTATATTTTACAGCGCTATTTTACTGAATTTCGATCCTGTTTTCGATATCTAATGACACTTCGATCATGGGGTTTTACAACCAGATTAACATCATAAAATATTGCAGGTGCATGCCTGAGGGCAATGGACCATTACATTTGCGTTATTGGGTAAATAACCTTGTAAACCGATTTTAAACAATGGTTTCGCCCGATAGCATAAGCGTTATGACAATTACCAGGGGTAGTGCCAATTAACAGTTCAATTATCTACCGCAATGGTACTACCCCTTCTCAGTAAAATAACTGTGACAAATACTAAATGTTTCAAAGTGTGATGCACCCTATTACACGTTTTACGAACAATGGAAGGTATTACACAACAGCTATCGGAAATGAACAAACAAAGAATTCATAGTTTGCTTTTTTATTGCGTTAATTACAGGTTCATACAAGCGTGTATCGGTACATCACATGCTCATTTTTGAACTCGTTGGTCAAAGTACAACCTTGTAGTAACTTTCTGTCAAATAAATTAAGCATTTACAATTATTTAAAATGCATTGCAAACATGTATAACTGTAATTTATACTATACGGCATGGTATTTTACAAGCGCATGCTATTACCGGTAGTCGTTGATACAATTGACGCTATTTTCGGACACTTCCATTTTCGACTCTAAGTTTTCGGATACCTGTACTTTGTTAATATTTTTCGTATCTAAGTTTTCGGACACGAAAAAAACCAATTATTTTTAAGTGTCCGAAAACATAGAGTAATAACGGTAGTGACTTATATAAAATACAATCATACATATATATACATAGTTAATGTAGAACATATGAAAACGTACATGTACTATTCCTTGGACGGTTAAATGTTTGAAGCATTAAGAAATGAATACAAGACAAAAACGAACGCAACCATTTAACTAACTTGCCGTTCCTGTAAAAGTACTATACAGTAATAATTCAATCAGGTGTAACTTTATGGTTATGGTATGTGGTACGCAATCCATTAGGATAATAAAAATTTTAGACACTGTATATTTAGGTAGGAGAAAATGAAGTATGTGCTTGAAGAATTGGTAATATAGGAGCATTTTGGGGTAAATATAATATATATATATATATATATATATATATATATATATATATATATATATATATATATTTCAGTGAGTAGTGTTATTTTTAATTAAATTTTGTTGTAAGTCTATAAGACTATGTAAGAAATAGTAATATAGCGATATATTATTTTAAGTTTCTGTTTTAGTTTATAAGTTAACAACTCAAAGTTTAAATGATTTAAACTAATTAAATAAAAATTGATTGTTAATTATTCTTGAATATTTATGAAATGATCAAAAGATGTTGTATTTCACACTTCCTTAATATGTTTATATTATGTACTTCAGACTGATTGAACTGTTTGATGTCTAGTTATTAAAGACACGATTTAATTAAATTATCACATGTATGATTGATCTGGAACATTGTTGGTTGATAATTAAATAACATAAAAAGGGTACAAAGTGTGAGCTGCCTTTGATCATAATAGAGCAAAAATAAGAGTTACTCATTTTCCCTTTATGTACCATGCTATTTTTTCACCTTCCTTATTACTTTGTAATATTCAAGTGTATGTTGCTAATATTCAACTTTATATTGTATGTCAACATGATTGTCTTGAAAATCACATGTGATAATAGTTTGAAGGTATTTACTGCCAGACATGTTTGTTGTGTAAATCTTAACTCATCCAATTTTAGATTAAGGTTTTTAGAGTGTTGTCGAGTAGAAGTCATTTAAAGTTAAATCATGAAACCTACGTAAATTAATTCCAGCTTGGCTTCTGAAATATAAGTCTACTCCTTTATAGTAAGTGGATTATAGATTCTGGAATTATAGTTTGTGTTGTGAGTTGTGAATTCATTTATCCTGGTATAAGCATGTGCTCATACCAATTAGCCATATACTTAATGGCTCTGAAATGTGTTAATATGCAGCTGTTTTTTTAAATAAAAACTAACAATATCGAATGTGTGTGTTCAACTCAAAGACAGAAAATAATGCAGTTACTTTCTTTTAATAATTGAATTGTGTCATCTGGCAAGTGATACATTGTTTTTATGCTCAGCATTTCATACTTATGTAGATTTATCCTCGAAGAGGCAGCGAAATAGACAGCTCCCCTATGATTTTTATGCCCCCGGATTGAAAAATCGGGGGTATATTGTTTTTGGCCTGTCTGTCTGGCATTGTGTCGGTCATTGTATGTGTGTGTCCCAAAACTTTAACCAAGGTTAAAGTTTTACAATAAATTTTGCAATATTGAAGATAGCAACTTGATATTAGGCATGCATGTGTATCTCATGGAGCTGCACATTTTGAGTGGTAAAAGGTCAAGGTCATCCTTCAAGGTCAAATGTCAAATTTATGGCTTCAAAGCGGCGCAATAGGGGGGCATTGTGTTTCTGACAAACACATCTCTTGTTTTTAAATGAAAATGGATATAGTCAGCATAATTGACTCGGTAATTTGTGGAAATCCAAATAATATTAACAATCATGAAGTACCTTCAATGAGTGTAGCAGACAGACTCTGAATATTGTCTATGACCTTAATATTTGACCTTTGAACTTCCATGGATGTGCTTAATATGGCATAGGAATGGATAAGACATAAGAAAGTCACAGGCAGCAGTATCATAAATTTGCCCCCCCCCCCGGAACCCTACCCCCCCCCACGCCCCCGAGCTTACCCCAGGGGTTCCAGATAGTTAAATGTACACCTATTGTGTATGGTTTGACTTTTCAACAACGAATATTGACAAAAATTCATAGTTTGAAAAAATAACCCTCGTATAGGTATTATATATACACAAGGTATGAAACGCAGTATATGCCTATTGCTGAAAGATTGTGGAACACTTGACGTGACCTTTTTCATCGAAAACACACATGTTCCCATGCAGTTGCCGACAAAATGCAACTGGATTCGTCAAAAAAAATCCGTCAGTTAAAGCAACGTGATTACACAACTAACCGATCTTCTGCTCGGCTAATTACTTTAATATTCAATTAAATTTGACTTTCTCGCTATATGTCACTCGGTGTTTCATCTACACATGTACACCATTTTAATTTTATAACGCGTCATCTGGTTGGTTGTTCTCATTGTGTTGGCCAATGATATGGCGTTTTAGAACCGAGCATTCGATCGACAAAATATGACAGCAAAACACAGACAGCAAACCCAAATCACCCACCCCTATTTTTTTTTAAGATCATCTCACAAATGACCACCACACCCTCACACTATACTATACCCCCCCACCACACCCCCATATTTTCTTTTTGAAACTGTTAAAAAAACACAAATATTTATTTTTATTATTTTATGTTTGAAATACCGTCCAACCATCGCACCCAAGAATACCCGCCCCCATCCCCTCCTCCCCTACCCGAATTCCCCCCCCCCTAATTTTTTTTTAAGATCATCTCACAAATGACCACCACACCCTCACACTATACTATACTCCCCCACCCCCCCCCCCCCAAAAAAAAAATAATATTTTTTTTGAAACGGTTAAAAAACAGAAATATTTATTTTTATTATTTTATGATTGAAATACCGTCCAACCACCGCACCCAAGAATACCACCCAACCCCCCCTCTCCCCCCCGAATTCCCCCCCCCCTATTTTTTTTGTTTTAAGATCATCTCACAAATGACCACCACACCCTCACACTATACCCCCCCCCCAACCCCCCCACCCTCAATTTTTTTTTAAAACGGTTAAAACACACAAATATTTATTTTTATTATTTTATGTTTGAAATACCGTCCAACAATCGCACCAAAGAATCCTCCCACCCCCTCCCCTCCCGATTTTTTTAATTATTTTTTTTGCATTTTTTTCCGCATTTTTAGAAGATAATGTCATAAATGTCCACGCCCCCACACTATACACCCCTCTTCACTCCACCCCTCCCTCCTTTGTGATTGAAAATGAGAGTCCCTTCACCTTTAAAAAGAAAATAGATGAGCGGTCTGCACCCGCAAGGCGGTGCTCTTGTTTTGTTTCAGTATGATATTATGAAAAGTAGTATGATTTTCTTTAAAATTTTGAAAATTGTGTGTAAGTTAAGGTTCATAATAAAATTAAAAAGCCTTAGATCTGACTAAAAATGTGGCCTCTACAGTGTTAACAAGGCAAATATTCATGACGCACACCGGAAGACAGAAAATTGACAAAAGGTGATCACAAAAGTTCACCACGAGCAAAAAATATTATGCTCATGAAGAAGTCACCATGTTTGAAGATGATATTATTAAAGCTAATTGAGTAAACTAAATCAAGATTGATAACAACATTTGTACTCAGCAAGTGTCATTCAGATTGAACTAAAAATGTGACAAAGTATTCATAATGTTTCACTATCAACAACTGTAGACATACAAAAAACTACCACCCCATAGAGATCCTTATTTTTTTTAAACATGAACTATTTTCAGACTCGCCTTGCAATTATATTTCCTATTAAAAAATCAATAAAACCGTTTTAAAACACAAATCTTTGATAATCGCACAAAAAAATTCAGACCTCATCAATAAACTGTGTGTCTCAAATTTTTTATCTCCTCTTATCTATGGTGCCACACATAAAAAAAGCACAAATGGGTATCAAGTTGCTGATCTAAAAATAGAACAACAAGGTTCACTCAGAGATGTGTATTGATTTGTGCCCAGGCAGCTGATAAGGGTCAGTTGGAGTAATTAAGTGTGCATTCATGCTTGGAATTCAAGCAATTGAAGCTATGAACAGTTTTTTCTTTAGTAATTTTCTGCGATATAATACTACATTTAACTTCGAGAATATTAAACTAGAGTGTAAACGAGCTTTTACTATAGCCATATAAGGAAAAAGGCCGCGCCCCCTGCCATGTTTTCCAACCAACCCAAACCATTTTCAAACTCGTTCATGATATAATTAGGATTAATCTTCTGACAAAGTTTCATGAAGATCGAACAATAAATGTGGCCTTTAGAGTGTTAACAAGGTTTTACAAAATCCATATATAGCCACATAAGGAAAAATGCCCCGCCCCCTGGTGGCTATGTTTTTCAAGCAACCGGAACCATTTTCAAACATGACCAAGATATCATTGGGACAAATCTTCTGACCAAGTTTCATGTTGATCGGACAATAAATGTGGCCTCTAAGAGTGTTAACAAGGTTTTACTATAGCCATATAAGGAAAAATGCCTCGTCCCTTGGCAGCCATGTTTTTCAAGCAAACGTAACCATTTTCGAACTCATCCAAGATATCATTGAGACCAATCTTCTGACCAAATTTAATAAAGATTGGACAATAAATAAAATGCAAATACTAGATTTTAATTATGGCTAGCTACATAACGGGTATTTTGGTAAGTTATGAACGCCAATTAACGCTTGTGTGTGTACCGTAACCTCTGCGATACTACGTGTAATGGTGGTATTAATAATAAAATAACACTTTTATAATAGTATTTACCGAAATCCGAAAACATAAACACAAAAATGTCTCCACATGTTTTTGATACGAAAGTGTTTTATAACCGGATTTCGGTTAAATAATTCAAGCAATCTGACGCCTAGCGGGTAACAAAATCCCTCATCTTATTACATTTAAAAGTAATATTTATAATATAAATCATCGCTATTAGCACATTTATCCAGCATTATAATTGTAAGAGCAAACCAACAAATCAGGGGTGTGTATAAAACGCGGCATTTAGCGCAGACTGCTAATTGCAGGCTGCGTTATCTGGCCATTTACGCAGCCAATATAGACATCGTTGCATTCAATATAGATATCGTTTCTTTCTTTCATTAGGTATTGGCATTCCGATGGCAAGCATAGCAACGATAATATGATAACAGCGCGTAGTTGATGGACAGTTACATTTTTCGTTTGGAAAGAGTGTCACAGAATACTTATCATTTTTGGAACCTTTTACCATGAAAGCGCCCATTTCTGGAACTAAGACAATACCGTTATTACTGAGTGTATTTAAGGCCAATGAATGTTGAGTACGACTTTGTGTTTGTAACTGATCCGGGACGTCGTTTGCCGTAGAAACTGCAATATCAATGTCTTCCGACGTACAAGGAACTGAAGTAGGCTGATTTAAAGAAGTTATGTTAGCTCTTATTAAATCTATGATCTTATCCGGTTGACAACATGCTTTAGGAATTTCTACTGTGTCGGGATCTAGTTTAGTGTAATGGAATCGCGGTAGTAAGTACCATTCAGTTTCGCCACAAAAACCGCGTATAAGTTCGGTTACTTTGTTCCATTGCAAGTAGTTAAAAAATAAAACAATGCTATCAATTTCCCTCTCTTTAAAATCAACAAGTCGCTTAAGTTCCGCGTTAATAGATTCTGCAGCGTTGTTTGTAATGCCGGAATACGTATTGTAATTGTCATATTGTTCGAGAATCCATCTACCCGCGTGCTCTCTTATTGTTTCGCTTAGGTTTTTATCAAAGTATTCTACAATCGGTTCACTCCATTTTATTTTTGGCTCTTCATACTTTACATTGAATTGATCAAGGGATTCGCAAGTTAACAGAGATCTAATATCTTTATCATAAATCATTTTGTCATCCTCTTTAGCGCCATGATTCGTGAGCCAAAACTTTAAATCTTTCAAGATATGATTCCAACAAATCAAAACTTAACCGTTTGGAAGGCAATTCTTAAAAGCGTTTACGATTTTTATTTCGTAGTCCATAATCACGCAAAGTTTTAGAATTAGCCATCTTCGGAATTTTAGATTTAATTAATTCAAGAAACTGTGCGTGGCACTTTTGAAATTTTCTTTCGTGAATCATGAATGCTAGTGGTATAACTGGCTTTTCTCGGAACATCAAATGCTGAAAAGATATAACGGACACGTAGAAATCGCCTAGACAGAAATTAGTGTCATAAAACACGTTCACCGTTTCGTCCTTAAGACATAGTATGCGATTGAAAAAATATTTCGTTGTTCCCTACAATAACCTCTAAATCAGGCGTAGTTTTGAAACTTAAAATGAAATTATCTAACTGATTGACCAACAAATGTAAACCATACAACGAATCATGCGATAATTTAGTTTTCTTACGAAAATACGCCTGGATGTTTTGCACTTGCCTATTATTTCTAGGTACTGAAGTACCTTGCAATAATTCATCGGGATTTTAAAGAATTGTATATTTTCTGTGGGTTTTCGTCTTTTCGCCTTTGTATGGATTAAATTAACGATGGTTTAACACGTTTGTGATTTCCATGAGGCATATTTTCATATTCGTCAATATCCCCGTAATAAACAATTAACGTTTTACCATTATATTTTTCGCTAAACCTAAATGCATGTTTTTGAAATTTAGCACTAACTTCCCCGTTGTTAACAATCCTAAACGAATGCTTTTCTACAAAAAATCCTTCGCTTTCAAATAATCTTTTCCCGTTATTTCTCCATGTATATCCGTCCGCGCGCCAATCCTCTTTGTTCTGAGTATTTCCATTATCTGAATATAAATAAACTATTCATGGTTTCGATTTAAAAGGCACCTCAGTTATTATAGAATCACTACATTCTTGTTGTAAAATATCTACAGCTTCCGAGTTCGTTAAAAATCGATCAGTTAAAAACATCATAACCTCCTCCAGTGAACGGCGTTCTAGTCGGTTGATCTGCTCTAGTAGTTCTCGTCGGTGTTGTGGTTGCTGGTGTTATTCTAGGTGCCGGCGTCGATGCTGCGGTTCCTTTTCCCCCTCTTGTACTCCGCGTCTTTATGGTTCGAGGTGCTCCTGTGGTGGTCGGTTCGATGCTGTGGTTCCAATTGTCCTCGTCGGTGTTGTGGTTGCTGGTGTTATTCTGCGTTCCGGCGTCGGTGATGTGAATCCTTTCCCCCCTCTTGTAGTCCGCGTCGGTGTGGTTCCGTGTTGTCCTCTTGTTGTCCTCGTCGGTGTTGTGTTAGCTGGTGTTTCTTGGGGGTCGCCATCGGTGTTCTTGTAGATGGTTATTCTCTGACCACGTCGCTGTACAGTCGGGCTGTTGTTCTTCCAGGAACAGGAGCAGTAGCTGCAGCAGGAGCCGACGCTGGAGCTCTGGCAGGCGCTGGAGCTGCCGCAGGAGCAGGCGCTGGAGCTCTGGCAGGCGCTGGAGCTCTGGCAGGCACTGGAGCTCTGACAGGCGCTGGAGCTCTGGCAGGCGCTGGAGCTGCAGCAGAAGGCGCAGGAGCTCTGGCAGTCCATTGAGCTCTGACAGGCGCTGGAGCTGTGGCACAATCAGGAGCTGCAGCAGGAACAGGCGCTGGAGCTCTGGCTGCAGCAGGAGCAGGCGCTGGAGCTCTGACTAAAAGCTGCCTCACTGTTCGCTCCACGCATGCTACAACTGCTGCAGTTCCCCTAATGCTCAGATGCAGCCCGTCTCTACTCAGCATTTCCCGGACGATACCTGTTTTTAAGAATACCGTAATTACTCTATGTTTTCGGACACTCTAAGTTTTCGGACACCCCCTTTTTTAGCAAAATTAATTATTTTTCGTGACTCTTTATTTTCGGACACACGAGTTTTCGTCAATTATTTGTGTCTCTAAGTTTTCGGACAGTATATTTTACAGCGCTATTTTACTGAATTTCGATCCTGTTTTCGATATCTAATGACACTTCGATCATGGGGTTTTACAACCAGATTAACATCATAAAATATTGCAGGTGCATGCCTGAGGGCAATGGACCATTACATTTGCGTTATTGGGTAAATAACCTTGTAAACCGATTTTAAACAATGGTTTCGCCCGATAGCATAAGCGTTATGACAATTACCAGGGGTAGTGCCAATTAACAGTTCAATTATCTACCGCAATGGTACTACCCCTTCTCAGTAAAATAACTGTGACAAATACTAAATGTTTCAAAGTGTGATGCACCCTATTACACGTTTTACGAACAATGGAAGGTATTACACAACAGCTATCGGAAATGAACAAACAAAGAATTCATAGTTTGCTTTTTTATTGCGTTAATTACAGGTTCATACAAGCGTGTATCGGTACATCACATGCTCATTTTTGAACTCGTTGGTCAAAGTACAACCTTGTAGTAACTTTCTGTCAAATAAATTAAGCATTTACAATTATTTAAAATGCATTGCAAACATGTATAACTGTAATTTATACTATACGGCATGGTATTTTACAAGCGCATGCTATTACCGGTAGTCGTTGATACAATTGACGCTATTTTCGGACACTTCCATTTTCGACTCTAAGTTTTCGGATACCTGTACTTTGTTAATATTTTTCGTATCTAAGTTTTCGGACACGAAAAAAAACAATTATTTTTAAGTGTCCGAAAACATAGAGTAATTACGGTAGTGACTTATATAAAATACAATCATACATATATATACATAGTTAATGTAGAACATATGAAAACGTACATGTACTATTCCTTGGACGGTTAAATGTTTGAAGCATTAAGAAATGAATACAAGACAAAAACGAACGCAACCATTTAACTAACTTGCCGTTCCTGTAAAAGTACTATACAGTAATAATTCAATCAGGTGTAACTTTATGGTTATAGTATGTGGTACGCAATCCATTAGGATAATAAAAATTTTAGACACTGTATATTTAGGTAGGAGAAAATGAAGTATGTGCTTGAAGAATTGGTAATATAGGAGCATTTTGGGGAAAATATAATTTCAGTGAGTAGTGTTATTTTTAATTAAATTTTGTTGTAAGTCTATAAGACTATGAAAGAAATAGTAATATAGCGATATATTATTTTAAGTTTCTGTTTTAGTTTATAAGTTAACAACTCAAAGTTTAAATGATTTAAACTAATTAAATAAAAATTGATTGTTAATTATTCTTGAATATTTATGAAATGATCAAAAGATGTTGTATTTCACACTTCCTTAATATGTTTATATTATGTACTTCAGACTGATTGAACTGTTTGATGTCTAGTTATTAAAGACACGATTTAATTAAATTATCACATGTATGATTGATCTGGAACATTGTTGGTTGATAATTAAATAATATAAAAAGGGTACAAAGTGTGAGCTGCCTTTGATCATAATAGAGCAAAAATAAGAGTTACTCATTTTCCCTTTATGTACCATGCTATTTTTTCACCTTCCTTATTACTTTGTAATATTCAAGTGTATGTTGCTAATATTCAACTTTGAATATGCCTGTCTCTAAGTGTATTGCTTGTCAAAACAAGTGCTAAGAAAGGACTTCGCTATTTCTTGTGATAACTGTGGATTATGGCAGCACATCCGTTGTGGAAATACAAAATTTCATATTATGAGTAAAAATTGATGATTTGAAATAAAATAAAATAATTAGTAATTGTGGTGTGTTTCTGTTTATGTTTAAAATATAGTTAAACTTTCATTAAATGTTTTACAAAACTAAACATTGTTTTTGCTGTATACCATATTATGAATGAAAATTGATGATTTGAAATAAAATAAATTAATTTGTAATTGTGTTGTGTTTCTGTTTAATGATCAATTAAAGTGAGCTAAGATGTTGATTGGCACATTCTTTCAAATAAACTAGGATGATATATTCCAAAGGATGACACATTCCACCCATGTAATTAAGCAAGAATTTTTCACAAGAATGTCTTAGGGATTCACACCTGACCATTTCCACATCCTGAACATATCCTACCCAGTTTTGATTTGACTTTCATTGCTTCATGATCATTTTGAAATTTATATTTTACAGTTTGGAAATATACATTAAATCACACACTTATTTTAGCAATTTATATCAATTTCTTTCATTCATTGTGTGATCTAAATCTTGAGCAGTCTCACTTTAAAAAAATTAATTCACTTGAATAATCTAGTAACTTTTTGCATTTTGTACATAAATACTTTGGCATAATAAAAAGTAGCTTAGAATATGTTTGTAATTAATGTACATACTTAATTCAAATTAATGTATTGATTTATTTTGAAATATAATTCTTAGTTACTTTATTGTTAATAATTTTAGTATTGGCTAACAAGTCTATTAAAATGTTAAAAAAAGATAAAAGAAAAGACTGTTTAAATAAATTTAACATTATTATGTTGAAATGACATAAACACACTCAGTCTATTTCATTGTCACATAATGAAAATGAAGCAATGATAAACCTCCCTTTTCTATTGATGAGCTTGAATGATCACTGATTGAAATAACATTGATAATTCAATCAGTGACTAATCAAGTATATCAATCGAGGTGTTAAAAGTAGCAGATTAATCCCCCAGTATGAAATATGCTGGGAGGAGAAAAGACTAGGGTATTAGGAGGTGAAAAGACTAGGGGGAGAAATGTCCAAGGGGGAGAAAAGACCGTTTGCATCAAATTCGACTATTAATTTTGCTTTAAGTTGCAATATTAATAAAATGCCTATTAAGATGCCAGTACGAACAATAAACAAGTGGCACGACTTTAACAATAAAACATCAGTACATTCTGTGCTTTACACTGTCGTCTTCGGAACGGATTTATATTTTTAATTATACAGTCTGTTAATATATTTTTTATTTATTTATAAAGGAATGTGTAAGGTTGATATTAGCCAGCTATACAAAGTAAGTTATAGTTTGTATTATTTCCATCTAGACCTTAAAAATACATTTATAAAGTGTAGAGGTAAATCTAAAGACGAAATTTTAAAGTATATCTCCAATTAAATGTAAGAATGTTTCATAACAATATGGTTTTATTTACGCACAAAAGCAACAACAGGTAACATTTACTCACCTTGCAGGAGGGCATGATTTCAAAAATCGACTCTTCTTCCCAAAGATCTACCGATGTGAAACCGGAGAATGTTAGAATGTCCTCACTTTTTAGGTACTGGTGCATATAATTAACCTGGCTGTGTCCGGAAATCAAAGCCATTCTTTAACAATCACTAGACGGACTACACAAACTATTATCTACACAAGCTGTTGAAGCACACAAAACACTATATGCACAATACACGCAATAATTAACACACACACACAAACACTGAAACATTACACAAAACACGTATTCCAAATATCGCACTAAACACACATAAAACACTTTTGAATAAAAAAAGAAAAACAAATATCACACTAATCACTGAGAGCAGTGATATTACAAGTAATAACACTGATGTGAAATAAAAAAAAATCCGATATAAATATACGACTAAGAGTTACTCGCTAAAATATAACAATTTGTCTAACAATATGTGTGAAATTTCATTCCTAAAGTTGCAATTTAAATCGCTTTGAAGTCATCTGAGCAAATAAACACCCGGCATAATTAAGGGCCTTTTGGGTTGAAATTCAAAGGGAAGTATTAATTGGCAGCTAATGGTACATCCTTAAATTCACACTTAGAAAATCTCGATAAAATAAAATTAGCCACAAACAACATCAATAAGTTTTTGCATTCTTTCTCTATATTGGCTGCGTTTTTCTTATGTTTCTATATTGACTGCGTTTTCCTTCTATTTCTATATTGCATGCGTTTTCCAACGATATCTATATTGACTGCAACGATGTCTATATTGGCTGCGTTTTATGGCCCGATAACGCAGTCTGCAATTTGCAGCGATGTCCATATTGTCTGCGTTAAAAACAACAATTCGTTTAATCTATACATACATATACATACATACATTTTATATCATTATAATAAAACATTTTTTATTACTCATGTGTGCTCATAAAAACTAATTATTATGTCTTCATCTTGATACAGAAAATAATAAAACGTGTATAAATGTACTGCCATTTTAGCAATAAAAAACGATAAGTTTAAAAATTGTATGGACCTTTACCATTTTCATACATATACTGTTAATTAAAACCTTATTGATACAATCATTCTCGAACTTTACACGATTTCGCCTTCTATCTCTATATTGGCTGCGTATTCCTGCTATTTCTATATTGGCTGCGTTTACCAACGATTTCTATATTGCCTGCAACGATGTCTATATATTGGCTGCGTAAACTGCGTTGAAAACAACAACACGTTTAATCTGTACATACACTATACATACATACATTTCATAAACAATTATGTTAAAAAATCAAAACAAATTATAATGTCTTCTCCTTGATACAGAAAATCTAAATGCGTGTATAATTATACTGCCATATTAGCGATTAAAAACGATAATTTACGTCTTTTAATGTTTTGGACCTTTACCACTTTCATACATATACTGTTAATTAAAACCTTCGAATTATTGATACGGTAATTCTCTCGAATTTCACCCTTTTTGCCTTCGAATTTTATATTGTCTGCGTATTCCTTCTATTTCTATATTGCCTGCGTTTTCCAACGATATCTATATTGACTGCAACGATGTCTATATTGGCTGCGTTTTATTTCCCGATAACGGAGCCTGCAATTTGCAGTCTGCGCTAAATGCCACGTTTTATACACACCCCTGATTTGTTGGTTTGCTCTTACAATTATGATGCTGGATAAATGTGCTAATAGCGATGTTTAATATTATAAATATTACTTTTATATGTAATAATATGAGGGATTTCGTTACCCGCTAGCCGTCTGATTGCTTGAATTGACCAGTCGCCAAAGTATCGATCGCTCCGCCCACATTCTTCGATCAGCCAATCAGATATCGATTTTTCACACACCCCTCAGCAACGCTTATCTGGCCGCCATTTTGTCCGACAAACAAAGCGTATCGTACATATGGAATGGACGTAATTTTTAAGAGTTTACATAGATTTTATATCAAATACATGATCATTACTGTTCGATCATTATTCAAAATTGTAGGTGCTATATATACTTTATAAAAGGTTATTTTTTTATCTTTATTTCTTGAACATATGAACGAGTAATGAGAAAACAAACACAATAGATAGTGTAACCACACCAGTTGTGTGTTCTATAAAACGTGTTATATCGTTTGATGCACAATATTATTAAGCAGTTTGCGCAACATAATAATTGCCACACGTGCTTATTAATCTCAGCGTAATTGTCGATGATTAATAAATGACAGTATGTTGCGTGGATCTCATAATGAATGAACATTAAGGCATTGTTAGGTACTGTACACAAGAAAAGAACTATTAAATTACTTAAATGATTTCCAATTATATATTTATTTTCTGTGGATCATAAACAATGGAAGTCATTATAAATTGATAACTTAAATATTGTTTTAACGAAAGTAAAAACAACAAAAGGTGATTTCAACGCGGCTTAGCTAGCTTAAAGCGACTTCAAGTGTAAAATGTAAGGCTTATAATACGACAACAACATTTCTAATACAACATATATCGATACGAGGAGAAATGTGAAAATTGCAATTAACATATAAGGGCCATCTTGCTATAAATAAACAAATGCATAATATGCTAAATGTATTCAATTCGAATGTTCGTGAACAGCACCGTAATACCAAAATTTATTTTTTCGATAGTGAAATGTAGCAGGTTCCCATTAAACATAAATGAAATAAAATGCATATTAGATCTGTTAATGAAACCACGAAATTAGGCCTGTATTATATTATGGTTACAATCAAAATTTAATTTATATCTAAATTTAAAAAATCGGTGTCTTTTTAAAAATGACACAATAAAACAAAGATCTAAACATTTTTAATAAACAAAAAACCCATCATGATATGGATGTGTCATTTGCATTTAATAAAAATATTTTCAAAATTATATATGAATAGCAACCGGATTCACTGCCAGACGGTTTGATACAAGTTCAAAATCAATATGAAATAAATGCTCATTTTTACCACTGATTTTTCATCAACTTCCTATAATATGTATAAGAAACGTTTCTGATAGTTAACTCATTTATTTTGATTACGCCATTCCTCTCTAAAGCATTTATGATTGTATTAAAGTTGTACAAAGCAGTTTAGTTTAGTGTGCAGCTTTAATAAAAAGAGCATGATACATCGTTACAAGTATAGTATTTCACTCACGTAATGCGCTATAATTGCGATCTGCTTGTCGGAGTTTTCTAATCACTAGACCACGTGACTATGTGGGCGGAGCAATCGATAATTTGGCGACTGGTCAATTATTTAACCGAAATCCGGTTATAAAACACTTTCATATCAAAAACATGTGGAAACATTTTTGTATTAATGTTTTCGGATTTCGGTAAATACTATTATAAAAGTGTTATTTATTATTAATACCACCATTACACGTAGTATCGCAGAGGTTACGGTACACGCACAAGCGTTAATTGGCGTTCATAACTTACCAAAATACCCGTTATGTAGCTAGCCATAATTAAAATCTACTAGTGTTTGCATTTGATTAATAAATAAATTACAAAAACAAGAGAGGTGTTTGTCAGAAACACAATGCCCCCTACTGCACCGCTTTGATACATGTTTTTTTTACCTTTGACCTTGAAGGATGACCTTGACCTTTCACCACTCAAAATGTGCAGCTCAATGAGATACACATGCATGCCAAATATCAAGTTGCTATGTGAAGGGACATAGAAGTTATGAGCATTTTTCGAAACCTAAATGCGAAACCTAAATGCAAAGTGTTACGGAAGGACGGACACAAAGTGTGACAGAAGGACGGACGGTCCGATCACTATATGCCCTCCATTGGGGGCATAAAAATGTGATAAACGCGGTTACCAGTATTGTAGGGGATAAACAAATCAATCAAAATCATGGGTAATATCGCGTAATATATAGGGATAGACGCCACTTTGGTGTTAGCTTGTCATGGTTTTCTAACCACAAGGCCATGTTATTAATTGGGCGGAGCGATCGTCTTCCAGTCGAGTTGTCAATTAAGTTGGTAATTCCACGCAGTTAATTTATTAGTTTTCAATACTATTTCATATTTAAAAGTTGTTAGCTAAATTTCCGAACAGTAGGGCATCATTCCGGTGCAACAACTGCAATAACTGGCTAACAATTGCAATAGCCGTCGGCGTTTTCTGATACAGAAACAAACGCTTCCAAATTCGTATGATCAAACTTAACGTTTGGCTTTATCGGTCGCAGCGCCAATGACGCCAACCTCCACGCAGAGAGTCGACTGGAACCAGCATTACTGGATCAAATCCCTGTCTTATATAACCAAACACGTGATGACAGCATAGCCACGTTGTATAACAATTTTTACCGTTGTTATTATTACTTTTAGCTCGCCTAATTTAAACATATTTTATTTCCAAAATAGTTACACAACTACAGAACATATATAGAAATACAACTGTTTTGAAAAAAGGGTAGGACCTAAAGTTCTAACAACATTATTGGTGGTCTTTCCCTGTTCTGTTATTTACATTGCATATATTCGTGACGATAGCGTGATTTTGTAAAGCTGTAAGTTACATGGTCAAGATTACATTTGTATTAAGAGAGCAAAATACAAGTGCGCAAGTAAAATACAAAAGAAAATCATGGTTTGTAAAGCATTGGAAATAAAACATACAGTACAACCTTGAGATTGTGAAGTCCTGTCCAGAAGAATAAACATAACTATGCGCTACAACAACATTATGAAAAACGCTTTGTCGTCTTAATAAATATCTGAACATTTTTAAATATGAAGCAGTTGGTGTCATTATCTAACATGTCATTACCAAAAAGCATTGTATTGCAATTTATTTGTTCAATTGCGTGTAGGGTTTCAAAAAGAGTAGTACGTTGTTCAGAAAAGCGTGGACAAATAAAAAAGAAATGATACACTGATTCAACTTCTCCACATACGCATAAAGGTGAAGGTTCTAAGTGATTGATGAACAAGTGCAATTTCAAATCGCTACAGTTATTCCTTAGTCGAGCATGTAAAATGGACGATTTTCTATCACCAGTATGAAAATATAAAGGAGTTTCGACATTTGGGAGAAATAATTGTTTCAATTTAATTTTGAATCTTGATAGAGAATCTAACAGTCTTATGTCGCGAGGTAAGTTGTTCCATAGATCGATAGCCGACGGGATAAATGAGCGTGAGTAAAGTTCCGTCCTTCTAGTAACGATTACATAATCATTTGCGTTCCTCAGGTTCCTAGCAGATTGTTGATAGACAGTTGCTGGTAGTAAATTTTGTAAGTAGTCTGGACATAAGCCATTGTGAATTTTGTACATATGTATAAGTTTTAGATACTTCCTACGCTCGGCTAAACTATGCCAGTTGATTTCTAAATACAAGTTAGACAAAGAAACAGATTTAGCTCGCCTGAGCACAATGTGCTCATGGTGAGCTTTTGTGATCGCCTTTTGTCTGTCGTGCGTCGTCAACATATTTGCCTTGTTAACACTCTACAAACCACATTTATTGTCCAATCTTTATTAAATTTGGTCAGAAGATTGGTCTCAATGATATCTTGGATGAGTTCGAAAATGGTTACGTTTGCTTGAAAACATGGCTACCAAGGGGCGAGGCATTTTTCCTTTTATGGCTATAGTAAAACCTTGTTAACACTCTAGATGCCACATTTATTGTCCGATCATCATGAAACTTGGTCAGAAGATTTGTCCCAATGATATCTTGGACATGTTTGAAAATGGTTCCGGTTGCTTGGAAAACATGGCCACCAGGGGGGGGGGGGCATTTTTCCTTATGTGGCTATATATGGATTTTGTAAAACCTTGTTAACACTCTAAAGGCCACATTTATTGTTCGATCTTCATGAAACTTTGTCAGAATATTCATCCTAATTACGGTATATCATGAACGAGTTTGAAAATTGTTTGGGTTGGTTGGAAAACATGGTCAAGGGGCGGGGCCTTTTTCCTTATATGGCTATAGTAAAAGCTCGTTTACACTCTAGTTAAATATTCTCGAATTAAATTGTAGTATTATTTATTTCGCAGAAAATTACTTAAGGAAGAAAAACTGTTCATAGCTTCAATTGTTTGAATTCCAATCATGAATGCACACTTAATTACTCCAACTGACCCTTATCAGCTGCCTGAGCACAAATCAATACACATCTCTGAGTGAGCCTTGTTGTTCTATTTTTAGATTTTTGATACCCATTTGTGCTATTTGTTATGTGTGGAACCATAGATAAGAGAAGATGACAATTTTGAGGCACACAGTTTATTGATGAGGTCTGAATTTTTTTGTGCGATTATCAAAGATTTGTGTTTTAAAACGGATTTATTGATTTTTTAATAGGAAATATAATTGCAAGGCGAGTCATTTTCTGCAATACATTCACATTTTATTATGGGGATTTTGGTCAGGCTACAAAATTAATCTTCGAGCATTATACGCTCGTGCGAGTGGTTACCGACGTCCACCAAATTACCGGACGGATTTTGAGAGCGCCCGCAGATGATCATGTCCGAGAAAAAGTGTATTTTCGCTATTATTGCATAAACAAATAACATATTCCAAAATAAGTTAAAATTACATTGAAAACAATATTATTATGTTTTAATACTGTAAATGCTTTGAATAGTTAACTTGGTGTTTATTTAGTTTTGTATACAGAGTTTCAATCATTTTGCAATAAATTATGTATTGTTAAATGTGTGTTAGTTCTAACGACCCTTAAACTACGAATTAATGTAAAATGATTTTTGGAAAGTGAATAGTTTAAAATTCATAGTCTAAATGTCGTTTTATAAAGAAGTTCTCAAGATAAACCATAACTTATACATAACCACGTTCAATAATCATGTAGTTTTTCACCACTGAATAATACTTGTAAATATAAGTGCTTATAATATATGTTGCACCTGTCTTGACTGTATGGCAAGTTTTAATATATATATTGAGTTTGAAAGTTGACGTTATTTATTAGATAACACAGTTCGTAATCTCATGTCCTTAACTCTAAATAGCAAAATTATTAGATACCAAAAGTTACCAACTCAATGATGACTTTTTATAATAAGTGCCATACGTAAATAAAACAAACATCTATTAACTTGACACATAGCCATCTAACTATTATAATCTGTTCAAGCTCCTCTGATTGAAATTAATTATTAAAATAAGTACAAACATTAAAGGCAATTACTATTGAGGAATGTTTAAAGACTATAGCATTAAATTAGAATATACAACTGTCAACCAGGTAAATTAAAGTAACACATCGTAAAAAAGAAAAATAGCACAGTATATTATTCTCATGTTTGTTCTTTCCCACTAACACTGTAAATGTAATTCATATTTTAGCAGAATATTTTCTATATTTCTATAAAACTAACAATTCGCTTTACTGGAATCTACAAAACATTCTAACTACATTGTCATTATCAACATACATCGATTGCGGTCTCCTCGATTTTATTTGCACACGAGCTTCGTTGTATAGCATACCTGAAATTTTGGGACTGAGCCGAAAAAGCTTAGGGCCGAAATGGCTTGCTACCGGACCGATACACCTAGCGTAAAATCGCAATTGCGTGAATTGGACGCCATCTTGACATCACAAAGAAAGAGAGACACACTTTTAAGGTAAATGGTCCAAATGTAACGAATACACATTAATACTATATACCATTGATGCGTACATTTTACTAACAACTGTTGTAATGCATTGATATTATGGAAAAAGTTTCATTCACCTTCACGTTAGATCTATTTGGTGAAGGTTTTCGCATTCGAACACGCTTACTTTTGTTTTGTTTTGAGGTTCTCGTGTTATTTCAGTGTTTTTTTCACCATTTTGGGAATGGGGCCGGGTCCCTTTGTATTGGGAAAATTCGCGGCGTTTTGACTAAAATTGGGAAATTAGAGTTGTTGTTGTTTTGCTAACAAATGCTCAAAAATTGAGGATACAAGTGTGTCCAGTATTATATTCACTAATGTTGATCTTTTTTGGATGGGAGATGAACACAATATTGAGATCTACAAAAAAATAATATTTTTGATCTATTGAAGCCTTCTTGTACATAGCAAAATTCCCCCAAAATGACAAATTTATCAATCTTAAAAATGTCAACTTTTTTAGCTCACCTGATTGCTCAGGTGAGCTTTTGTGACCGGTCTTTGTCCGTCGTCCGTCCGTCCGTTAACATTTGTTCGTAAACACTCTAGAGGCCACATTTATTGTACGATCTTCATGAAACTTAGTCAAAAGCTTCGTCCCAATGAAATCTCGGTCGAGTTCGAAACTGGGTCGTGCCAGGTCAAAAACTAGGTCAAAAAAAAGAAAAAACTTGTAAACACTATAGAAGTCACATTTCATGCCCAATCTTCATGTAACTTTGTCAAAATGTTTGTCTTAATGATATGTTGGTTGAGTTCAAAAGTGGTTCCGGTCCGTTGAAAAACATGGCCCCCAGTGGGCGGGGCAGTTTTCCTAATTTGGCTATAGAGAAACCTTGTAAACACTCTGGAAGTCACAATTTTTGCCCAATCATGAAAGTTGGTCAAAATATTGGTTTTATTGATTTCTCGGACGAGTTCGAAAATGGTCCAGATCGATGAAAAAACATGGCTGCCAGTGGGCGGTGCATTTTTCTCTATATGTTAACAGTGAAAACATGTCAACACTCTAAAAGTCACATTTTTGACCCAATTTTCATGAAATTAAGTCAGAACATTTGTTTCCTTGATACCAGAGTTGAGTTGGAAAATGGTTCCGGTCAGTTGAATAACGTGGCTGCAGGGGGGGGGGGGGGGGGGGCAGTTTTCTTATATTTATATAGTAAAAAAAAGCTTGTCAACACTCTAGAAGTCACATTTTTTGCCTAATCATCATGAAACTTGGTGAATAGATTTGTTTTATATATATCTCATATGAGTTTGCAAATGGTCCCGATGGGTCAATAAACATGGCTGCCAGGGGGGATGGGGCAGTTTTCCTTATGTGACTATATAGAGAGAAACCTTTTTATCGAACACTATAGAAGTCACATTTTTTGCCTAATCATCGTGAAACTTAGTCAATTCATTGGTTTTATTGATTTCTTGGACAAGTTTGACAATGGCTCAGATCGGTGAAACACACTTTTTAGCTCACCTGATTGCTTAGGTGAGGTTTTAGGATTGGTCTTTGTCCGCTGTCCGTCCGTCCACATTTGGTTTGTAAACACTGTAGCATTCACATTTCTCAAGCATTCTTTATCAAAGTTGCTGAAAGATCTCAGTCAAGTTTGATGATGAGCAAAATCACATATTTAATGCCATAATTATTGCCCTTAGATTGTCCAAATTTTCATTATATTATACAAAATCCTTGTAAGCAAAGTTTGATGTTTGGGGTGTCAACTCAAAATATAGGTCACCATTTCAAATCTTACAAAAACAAAAACACTCCCTACGCCAGAGTTTTTGTTCAATAATGATGAAACTTGACCAGGATGTTTGTCTGGTCAATATCTAGGTCATGTTTGACATTAGGTAAAGATTGAATGAACCGACTCCTCTCAGGTGAGCGTACTAGGGCCATCTTGGCCCTCTTGTTTCTATTTAAGATATTTTAAAAATTCAAACTGTTCTGAACTTGTTAACATGAGAACAACATTTCTATGAACAAACTATTACTAAATAAAGTGTTTGAAAAATTGACTGGGGTTGCTAATATACATACATGCCATACGTCCCGGATTTTCCGGGACAGTCCCGGAAATGAAGAACTTGTCCCGCTGTCCCGGAAATCTGTCAAATGTCCCGGAATTTACAAAATCCATACATACATGTACCTTATCTAAGGCTTAACTGCACCTCAAATCTGTGTATATCTGCAGCGTCTCCATGACAATGCCTACCCGAATAGGCAGACTACGCTACGTGTCAAAATCGATCAATTAACAGGGGTCCTGTTATCATATCGATTGTCTCACGTTCGCGGTCAAACCGAAAAGGCGGCATTGTTTAATGTGGTTGTTAATTGACTTTTATCAACTACGTCATTATTTCCCGCTGCCTAAGGGCAAATGATAGTTGTTTACACATCTGAAGTCCAACATCGCTGATTAAAAAATTAAAAGCAGTTTATGTTCGCACGTTTAACCGACAAAGAAGTTGAGTAAAAAAGTAAGCATATAAAAACGTCATCCTGTCCGGATTTTAAGTTGACGATCTACCGGTACTGTTTTGTTGTATTTGTTTTATTGTGATTGGTTGTATGTATTGTGAATTGATTTGAGTTGACGATCTAACGGTACTGTATTGATGTATTTTTTATTATATAAATGTTATAAATGAATAAAGGCGTATCAACAACTACGCGTTACACACCGGTCTTAATAACAATAACGCAGTGATGTAACCATCTATGTTTAGAACGCCTAACTGAAAACACGTGGCTTGTATCTAGTAACGGAAGTAGTAATGTTTAATTTGACTTTAATAGATCAAGTGTATTTCGGATAGGCTTTCGAACTTTTGCAATTAACGATGCAAAACAAAAGAAAACATACCAAAAATGCATATGTCTATAAATATTGCTACATTTTATACATGTCCCGGAGAATCGGCAAAAGTCCCGGACAATTTAACTCAATGTCCCGGAATTGGTCTGAAAAATTATGGCATGTATGTATTATACAATGTAGCTGTTCAAAGCGATGCATCCTGTTTTCGGGTGATTTTGAGTTGGATACCTTGTTATATATGAATTCGAAATATTTTTTTCAGAAAAGTTGATTTTTCGTTATAATATGATTATTTATCATTCAAAATGATGTTTTCACTAATTAATATCATAGCCTCACGCTAACCACCTGTGGTTCGCATAATTTATTTTCAGTGCAAAACTTACCAAAGCTGACTGGTATCTATTTCCTCTTCCAGATATCATATCAATAAAGTATTTGCAGAATGGGAACCAGAGTGTATGTTGGCCGGGTATCCAATCATGCACGGGAACGTGATGTGGAGAAGTTCTTTAAAGGCTATGGGAAAATCAGAGACATCATGCTCAAGAATGGCTATTGCTTTGTGGTAAGATAATGAAAAAATCATTTTGTGTGAACAGATAAATAAGGTTAAGTTTGAATTGAAAAGACTATGACTGTCTATTACTATAAACAGTTTGTTATAAACTTAATCGTGTAAAACTGGTGCACCAATTTCCATGAAGGAGTGGAAAGCAACATCCTGAAATGTTAAGCTATAATAGATACGAAGTACTTCGCTTCACAGTGTAAATTTACTTCTGCTTCAATTGCAACATCCTGAAAATGTTGAGCTATTCTAGATATCAAGTGCTTTTCTAAACCACGTAATCTTTACTTTTGTTCCAATGACAGGAGTTTGATGATGACAGAGATGCTGATGATGCAGTGTATGAGCTCAATGGAAAAGAACTGTGTGGGGAAAGGTATGGCAAAAGGATTCATTTCCATTTATCAAGCATAATGTAGTATCAAATAACCTTTAGGCCATTGAAAATCAGATTTATCTATAGTTTATCCAACATTTTCATTTATATCACAAAAGCCTTGTAGAATTTTCTGTGGCCAAGGTAGGAAAGGGCTGATTAATTGGCTTACCTGGCTGTCCACTGCAGGGTGGTGATTGAGCATGCCCGTGGCACGAGGAGGGACGCTGGTGGATACGGGGGTGGTTACGGAGGGGGATATGGAGGTGGACGGTCCATGCGCAGGGACCCATCCTGGCTAACCAAGTAAGTATCCAAACAGTTTGTAATATTCTTGTTGATCACAAATGCTCGTCTGTGTATGATTTTCTAGAAAAGCTGTTTGTAAGCAATACTTGTTGACTGACATGTCTTTTATCCAATGAGAGAAGGATTCTATGTTGTTAGTTATTCACGGTATGTTATTTTTTCAATTTTTTTCAGGACATATACAAGTGTTTATATCTATAACAATTTAAAATATGCTTTTCTAAAGGAAGTATCAGTCATAGGATTAAATGAAAATTGATGTTAAAATTAAATGCATTATTTACAGGTTTAAAATACTGGTTTAATAATGTAAGCATCAGTCACCAGTTATAAAGAAAATAGATGTACTTAAATATTAAATTTCAAACTGTTATTATAGGGCGTATTATTTAAATCCTGTTATCTTTTTTTATCCAATGTTCGTGTCCTGAAATTATGTGATACCATAATGTTTTAAGAAACCAAAATAACAATAAGCATAAATCTGTGATGTTCCTCTTCCTGTAATTCAGAAATAGACGATCTGACGGCCTTGGCGCCACGCGGTATGTAAAATATTGAATTCAAACGATTCCCCCAAATTCTCCTGTTATTGGTACATTTTCAGGGCTCTTGTGTTAGAGAATATAGCTGATGTTGCAAATGCACACACTGAATTGGTGTGACCGGTTTACGCTGACATTTCACATAGTACCAATAAGGCCTTCTCAGCTTACGAATCACTTTATTTCAAACTCTAGTCTCATTTTGTAGTGTTTTTTTAATTAACCGCATGCATGTTTTGTGTTTGTATCATTGCAGGTATGGGGCCCCTATTCGGACAGATTATCGTATAATTGTGGAAAACCTATCCTCCAGGGCTAGTTGGCAGGTAGGTACTGTTAATATGGTGAAAATTGTCTGTTACACGAATTTGAACCATGAAAAGGGTTATTTTTCAAATCAGGTCTTAATTGAGTACTTAAAAAGAAAATGTTCTTTTTGAAATGTTATAGTGTCTAAAATTGAATTTTTAAATCTTAATGGACCATTCTGTCCATTTGAAATTAGTCTCTTTGCTATACCTATGAAGGGTTTAGCTTTAGTATTAATGGACAACATAAAGTGAAACCAACACGCATGGGGGGGAAGGTAAATAGTTAAGCTTTATATTCCTCGACGGTTTTGATGCGAGCATTACTGACACATATTCTGTTGCTCTCTGTAGTAAAATCTGGATGTCCGTGAGTCATTCTGAAGTGATGAGGGTACTAGAGCTGTCAGTCTGACGTGGTGAGCTAACGCTGTCAGTCTGAAGTGATGGGGCCCCAATTAGGGGATAGAGCTGTCTCAGGCTTTGACTACCAGACCAGTGGCCACATCCATACTTAGATGTGTGTTCAGATGTACCACTGCCGTATGTGGTCACAGTTTCGACGCTCAAGATAAATTCAGTCATTCATCATTTACACCAAGGATTCTAATTATATTTACCCCAAGAAATACATTTCACTTCCAATATAAAAAAAATTCTTCATGACTGTTTTGCTGCTTTAGACAAAATACGAAACGCATAATTTGCACATTCACCATTATGGAAATTTTACATTTTTGTCAGCACAAGCAAATATGATGTATATAAATATAATTGAACAATGATAATAAATCTATTGCAAGGATGAGAACGCATGTCAAAAGCATTACCCATGTAACCCATGTAATAAATCATGCTTTGCAAAAACAACAACAGAATATTATCAAACTTATTTTTCACATGAAACCAAACGATATTTATTTTAGAAGGACTTTTCTAAAAAAACTGAACTCCTTTTTTAGTGTATATTGTTGATATCATAAGTGGCAAAACATTTTTGAACAAGACATTTTGAAAATATAGCAACATATAAAAATTATAATAAAGACAGCTTGTTTGGCTCCCAATAATTAAAATGAATTCTGCTGATTTAAAGTGTCTATAAGAAAAGAATTAACTCAAAATTATCTCCATTTTTGTCTCCAAAATCGTCTCCCCAAAAATTATATTGATAACCATCAAAAGGCTAAAGACTCTAATGCTATTTGATGAACTTTTGATTGAACTGGGTTAAGAGCAGTGAGATGAGATAAGAACAAGATGATGTAAGTTTGCGGTCTCTAATGGCGACTGACGAAAGCTATGGTAGTCATGACGATTGATGCTTGGTCTCTCTGTGTGATGTGGTCTGTAAGACGCTGATGAGAAGTTGGTACTCACACTGGGCTCTGATGGGGCTGTTTCTTATTAGATGATGACAGGTGTCGCTACCCCCTTGTGTCGGTGTAGGTAATCAAACGTCTTGATTTCTTTTATTGATACGTTTTGTCTGAATGATTGCTTGTCTGTTTGTAGATGCTGTTGTTAATGCTGATTTGTATTAAGCCATGTTAATATTTGTATTTTCAGAGTGTAAATCATGCAATGTGGTGCTAAAAATATGTGAATATTTGAGAATTTCTTTCATTGAAGTTTTACTGGAATAATTTTTTTTTTTAATATTAAGCATCACATTCCATGATTAGGCACACAATTTAATTTACAGATATTTATTGCTTTACTTGCTTTTCCCTATTGACCCACATCTACTGATATAGGAAATGTTGTTATGATATTAGCTTTAATAAAGCTTGACACACACCAATGCCAAAGTACTTTTATTTAACTTAAGACAACAACAGCCTAACAGGTCTTTTAAGGTACTTCATTTGAATTAAAATTTCTCAAGCCAAACAGATATCGTGTCATTACTTCCTTGATTTTTCAACAATACAAGGTATTTTTTATCACTCTCAACCCAATTGATATCAATAACAAGACCTGCAGGAAAAAAGACCTGAAATTTCCACTTAAAGCTGCATTATATTCCATTCTTTTAATCCTTTAAATCAGATTCTCATCCAATCATTTTTCACTTTCTTCAAAAAATGTATCATTCTGTTACTGTATAACATCTTTGAGCATTCTGTTTCATCGTTTATTGTCTGATCATGATATGACAGTTTTCCAGGGTTTATTTTTGTTCTTTGAAAATGTAGACTTGATGCATCTAGAGATGAGACTTTTGCCAGAAGTGAATTGTATTTCAGGATTTAAAGGACTACATGCGCCAAGCAGGGGAAGTCACCTATGCTGATGCTCACAAGCAGAGGAAAAATGAAGGGTAAGTGTTTACATGGTTGTCCCAGAAATTTCAAGGTCTGAGAACAGTGGCAGTTTTGATGCTTTATCGTACACATCAGTCTTCACATTGTTAATGTTTCTAGAGTCAGAGATAGTGCAGCATGAAAATAATATCATAGGCAAAAACAGGTAAAAGCCTGGTCTGGTGTAAATATTAGGTGCAGATCCATGTCAGCCTATAGTGGCATGTTTGAATTCTGTTGGAGGAATGAGATGTCTAAGAGGACACTTGTATTTTATTAGTAAAATGTGTCGAAAAATGTTGTTTGTGGTTCACTTGGTAGAGCACTTGACTACAAAGGGAAGGATGGCAGGTTTGATTGCAAGAACACAACATTACTTGGTCATGAAATAATTTGTCACGGCCGTTCTCCCCATACTTTTTATTCAAGTAGCACAGTTGGCAGTCACTGGAATAAATATAGGTAGTTTCTACTGGCAATCTAGCCTACCCAATAATAGAGTGAGTGAGTTAAAGAGGAATAGGAATTACTTTCTTCATTTGATTGAAATGCTTTTAAAAAATAGGGAATATTCATAATTTGCTTGCTACCATTTTAGAGTGGTTGATTTTGCCACAAAGAGTGACATGAAGAGGGCTATAGAAAAGCTGGATGGTACTGACATCAATGGACGCAAGATCCGCATGATTGAGGACCGACCGAGTCAGAGGCGTAGAAGGTGGGTGGTGTATTAATTTAGTTGGTCAAGTTTTGGAAGATTATGAATATGACATCATTGGAAAATTATATGAAGTTTTTACATCAGGAGTTGCTGCTTGGCTAATTAACCCTGTATATTTGACTACACAGAATGTACAATGGCTCACTGTCCTGTTGTTTTAGTCGAAGCAAATCCAGAGGATCAAGAAGTCGCAGCCGCTCACGCAGTCGTTCAAGAAGTCACAGCAGGAGCAGGTCCAGGTCTCGCCGCAGCTCCAGAAGCAGATCAAGGTCAAGGTCACGCAGTGGCGAGAAACGGAGGTCAAAGTCGAAGTCTCGTTCCAGGTCCAAGTCCCGCTCAAAGTCGAAGTCAAGGTCGAAATCAAAGTCCAAGTCTAAATCTCCGGTGAGGAATGGAGGAGATGAGCAGGTTCCTGCAGAGGAAGATTGAAATTAAGGAATTGAAGTCATTTTTTTTATCAGACATTCTTTTTTATTGTTCAGACTTGAGCATCATTTTTACATAAAGGTTTCTACATGAGCATTTTGAATGGCAGTTTCAAGACCTGCATGACTCGTAATCTTATGTAAATTGTTGTTTTCATGCCTTCTCCATATTCTCGTTATGTCTATTTACAATACCAGTTTCATGCAGTTTTTGTAAGTGTGCTGGACTGAGTGTGAAAGTGAATGGGATAGACTGTAGTCAAGTTGAAGTCATTTTAAGATAGGAGTTGAAATATTTATGCAAGTCCAGCTACCAGGTACACTTCTGTAAAAGTCTACTCCTTAATAGTTTATGGATACAAGATACTGGAAGTTTAGTTTGAATTGTGAGTTGTTATATCAGTTATCCTGGTATGAGCATGTGCGCATACCAAATACCAGTACTGGACAGATATAAAGAAAATGTGTTAACCATCCTGCAGCTGATTATTTAAAAAAGAACTTGCAATGTATAAAACAAACAATGACATGGTATTGACTAGTGGTTACTTGCTCAAGAGCAAGTACATTTCAGTTTAGTTGATAGTTTTGTGTGTTCACACAATCAGCTGTAGTGAAAAACGTAGCCTGGGACTAGTCCTGGAAATTGGTGGACATTTCAGTAATATCTCCATTATTGGTTATTATAATGAAATACATGCCACAAAACAATACCTTATCATTTAATTGAACAAGCTGAGTAGTGTCAAATGATATTTTTTCCAACTAAAGAGTCTGATGAAACAAAAGTTTGAAAGGAATCCACTTTCTGGAACTTCACATAACGGCATTCATTCAGTTAAAGCTTCGCAAATACTCCTTCTTATTGTGGTAATAACCATAATTTGCAAAATGTTTACATGAGATCAGTTTGAACCTAGTACATGTATATTTTTTCATCATAATGTACTGATTTTTGTTTTTGTGGCTAACTGGCCATTGGACTAAATGATTTCATATTGTTGAAATTTTTGTAAATAAAACAAAAGACTTGTATTTGGTGTTTTGCTTTATTGCTTAAACTCTATGGATTACATCTTCAGACAAAGTCAAGGTAAAGCAGCCACAGTAACAACTGCGGTGTGTATAACAAATGAGCTGTACTCTGAGAAAAAAGGGTTTAATGCATGTGTGAAAGTGTCGTCCCAGATTAGACGTTAAGGATGTTCGATCGTTTTGTGAAAATTTTCAAAATATCCAGAATGCTTTAATTTTTTGTATGGTGATTAATGAATCTGTATCTGAAATTAATATAAAATAAAAAAGAGAGGTCACCGTGAATAATTTTGAGATAACGAAGGTTTTTAAATGCCATGTGCGTTTGAAAAAAGGTCATTTTTGCGGGGCATAAATTTGGGGGTACGGTAAAATGTTTTTGTGTAATACATTTAAAATGGCATAATAGTATTGAGATTGCATTATATTAGCAACTGTAACATGTGTATTATCATAGTGAACAGTTTTAAAACCAAAAATTATGGAAATCGTAAAAAATAATGAGAAATAAGTATGACTAGTTTTTTGTTTGTTTTGAATTTTTTATTGCACAGTTCAAAATAGATAACATGCAACACAGATACATATTTCTGTTGATGTAATATTCATATTCATTTGAATTTCTCAATAATTAAAGTAAACTAGCTAAGCATTAAAATGAAGTAAAGAAATTGATAGGTCGCCGTGGATTTTTTTTTGCTATAGACATTTTAATATGGACGTAATTTCAAAAATACAATGACTAACATTGTAATAGTAATTAAAACATATCTATATAATAACTGCTCCATAACAATCAAATTATCAACTGAAATGTGATACACGTAGAAATATTTATAATGTATATTGTTATGAAAATATTTCAGATGTAACAACTGTAAAAACAATGTTGATGTTCAAATAAACATCTTAAATTACCCCACCCACCTGTTACCCATGTTGTTGGTTGTAAATTGAGCATATGTATTAGGTATTTTAAAATTATTTTTAAAACTGTGTGATGTGTATTTAAAGACAAGAGGCCATGATGGCCCTGTATCGCTCCACTGCTGAAAAAAAGACTGAAACAAATATTCTCCGCATGTGCAGATACTTAAATATAGGCCCTATTTAAGCACATGTACAATTTTGTGACCACCTGGGCTGGGTCAAATTTAACCCCAGGGGCATAATTTGAGCAAACTTTGTAGAGGACTACTATATCTCACTCCATACAAAATGTGGTGGCCCTAAGTCTTAGATGTAGAGTTAAGGACAAGAATATTTTTAAAGTTTTCATAAAATAAGCAAGATACAAGCGTATATAATGTTCAATTTTGTGACCTGCAGGTCAGGGTCAAATTTGACCCAAAGTAACAAACTTGGTAGATGACTATAAGATGTTCCTGCATACCAAATTTGGTAGCCATAGTCAGAATGGTTTTCGACAAAATTTTTAAAGATTTCACAAAATAGGCGCTTTATAAGCGTTTATTAAATTTTGTGACCCCCCGCGGCAGGGTCAAAGTTGACCCCAGAGGCATTATTTGAACAAATTTGGTAGAGGTTTATAAGATGTCACTACATACCAAATTTGGTAGCCCTAGGCCCAATAGATATGGACAATTTTTTTTCACAAATAAAGCACTTTATAAGCATATGTTCAGTTTTGTGACCCCCGGGGCAGTTTCAAATTTAACCCAAGGGGCATAATTTGAACAAACTTGGTAGAGAACTATCACATGTCATTACATACCAAATTTGGTAGCCCTATGCCATACTAATATGAACAAGAAGATTTTTAAAGTTTTCACAAAAAATGCCTAATATAAGCATATGTTCAATTTTGTGACCGTCAGGGCAGGGTCAAACTTGACCCTAGGGGCATAATTTGAACAAACTTGGTAGAGGACTATAAGATGCCACTACATACCAAATTTGGAAGCCCAAGGCCCAATGGTTATGGACGAAAAAATATGTGAAGTTTTCACAAAATAGACCCTATATAAGCATATGTTCAATTTTGTGACCCCGGGGCAGGGTCAAATTTGACCCCAGGGGCATAATTTGAACAACGTTGAAAGAGGAACATTCCTGAGAAATTTCATCACAATTGGACCAGTAGTTTAGGAGAAGAAGATGTTTAAAGGAAACGTTCAGGCACGCACGCACGACGGACACAGAATCATAACATAAGCCCCGCTGGCCTTTGGCCAGTGAAGCTTAAAACAACAAAGAATACAATAAGCTGGGCAATTATGTTTCACACACCATCTGTGGTTTAATGCACTGCCAAAAATATCTTACAACTTAGGTGAAACATGAGAAATACAACTGACATAAGAATCACAACTATGTTCGTCATCGAGAAGGAAAAACAATGATGTAACAGCTATTAGATTTCATAGCTTATCTATATACAAGATGCAAATTACAATTGGTTAGATGTCAGGCAACAAATAACTCGCTATTGTACATATTATTTTCTCTGATTTTGTTACTCTGATTTGTCCGTTTGTAACCTCTGAAAGGGGGCTCCTCAAACCACTCAGTCCGTTTCTTTTTGATACAGGACTCAAATGTTTAAGTTGAAATCCACTTCCTGCAACTTTCCTTGCAACACCTTGACTTATAACTTTTGTATCAATTATGGTTTGTAAAGATTTAATGTTGGAAGCAACATTTAGTTACACATTGTATGTTAACACTGCTCGGTAAAAGCTGAATGAATATTTGTTAACAATTTTTGGTCAAGAGGAACAGAGTTCACTAACTTTTGTAAAGCTAAAATATCCTGTATAGCGCCATGTGCCATGTATAATTCACCAATGACGTCTTTAACTAAATGTTCCCGCTAATATGATTTCATATTTGGTAATATTTCCTTTAACATTTTTAAGTATCTAAAAAGCCACAAATATTTTGCTGAAACTCAAACATTTTTCAACAAGTATGGATAGCACGGAGCAACACTTTACAATCAAAAGACTCTATATTATGCCCAACTAAAATAATTGGTGAACATTTCTGTAAGAATGTTATAAAACTTGTCAATGCAGATTTGATGGGGACAGCTGTTACTGTTTGTCTCTTGACAAGCATAGAGTCGCTAACAACTGTCACTCCAGTTATTTCTGACGCTTGCAAGGAAATCTTCTGACCAGTTGAATGCACTGCAGCTATCTGAATTATGTGAGAAGTGTGCTCTGAAAAAACAAAACAAAAATTTTAAATAGAAATTGCACAAAATCCATTTTAGCCCCGTTAATCACAGAGCCCTGGGTCGCTCCCCCAAGTACAATGTCTGATTGTCTTGAAAAAATGTGATTATAGTTTGAAGGGATTTACTGCCAGACATGTATGTTGTGTAAATCATAACTCGTCCAATTTTAGATTAAGGTTTTTTAAATGTTGTCCAGTAGTAGTCATTTAAAGCTAAGTGATGAAACTTAAGTAAATTAATTCCAGCTAGGCATCTGTAATATAAGACAGTCTACTCCTTTATAGTCAAGTGGATTATAGATTCTGGAATTATAGTTTGTATTGTGAGTTTTTAATTCATTTATCCGGGTATAAGCATGTGCTCATACCAATTAGCCATATACTTAATGGCTCTAAAGAAAATGTGTTCACCATCATTCAGCTGTTTTTTATTAAAAACTTACAATGCTGAATGTGTGTGTTCAACTCAATGACAGAAGATAATTCAGTTACTTTATTTAATGATTGAATCGTATCATATCTGGCAAGTGATATATTGTTTTTATGCTCAGCATTTCATACTTGTTTAGATGTATCCTCTACGAGGCAGCCAAATAGAAAGCTATGCCTCCACCGTGATTTAAAAAAAATGAAAATTGATATAGTCAGTATAATTGACTCGATAACTTGTGGAAATCCAAATAATAACGGTCACGAAGTTCCTTCAACGAGTGTAGCAGACAGACTCTGAATATTGTCTATGGCCTTAATTAATATTTGACATTTGAACTTCCATGGATGTGCTTATTATGCTCCCCCAAAATTTATTTTGGGGGAGCATATAGTCGCCGCTTCATCTGTCCGTCCGTGCACAATTTTTGTCCGGGCTATTTCTCGGCAACTAATGACCGGAATTCAATGAAACTATGGGAAGCTTCACTACCAAGAGGAGATGTGCATATTATCAGCGGGTTCTGGTCGGATGATTTTTCACAGAGTTATGGCCCTTTGAAATTTTCCATTAACTGTACATATAGTGCAATTCTTGTCCGGGCTATTTCTCAGCAACTAATGACCGGAATTCAATGAAACTTTATGGGAAGCTTCACTACCAAGAGATGTGCATATTATCAGCGGATTCTGGTCGGATGATTTTTCACAGAGTTATGGCCCTTTGAAATTTTCTAAATTTTCTAATAAAAAATTCTTGTCCCCCCAACTACTGTGCCTCAAGACATTTCCATTTATCTGAATATATAGTGCAATATTGTGACCAAAAAAACTTTGGGGAGCATCACCCGTCTCCACCGGTTTCTTGTTAAATATGGCATAGGAATGGATTACACATCAGAATGTAGTACACAAATTAACCAAGTATTACCGTGAACAGGTATGACAGATTCCAACCTTGTGCATGTCTCGATGACCTAAACGTTTGGGGCAAGTTTCATGGAAATCCTTCAAAGGTTATAGGACAAATGGAGAAAACACAAAAATGGTTTGGGTGATGGGCCAGATATTTGAACAAAAGGTGTTCCTATACATAATCTTCCTCCTGCTTTGTTTGCAAGTGTTTATAAACTCGTGAATAAATACGAGGATACAGAATTAAAGAATGTAATGGTTGCTAATGAAGTCAAGGAGAACCTCTTCATAAAATTTGAAAGGCATCCAGTACACCCAACATTTACTTTGTTGCAGGAGGGATAATACAAAAAGTGAATATTCAGTTTATTAAAATTATGAACACCACATTTTAGGTCTTTTTTATTCAAAAACAAGCAGACACAAGTGTAAGTACAAAAATCATTGGTTAAATACACGAGCATGAAATATTCTACCATACAAAAGGCTCTATAGTGGCACAAAATTAGGACAGAATCAAATGTAAAGAAACTGCGATTCTTCACAATTGCGGTGCTTGTTCAGTGGAAAAGCATTCATTCCAGTTCATAAAAAAGACAATCATATTGCATTCTTGAACAATGTGTTTGAAACCTACTGAACCAAAAAACATTTGAAGTTTGTAGTTATGATTATTTCATTGGATTGGGTTAAGTTAGATGACTGGTGAGGAAATATGTATTTTCAAGGTAATGGCATGACATGGTCAACCATGCTAGGTAATTCAATTTACAATTACCACATATTCATATAAGTATATATATTTTATGCAACCATGACATTTCGTATGCTCTGTTCAGTGTGTGAATCATAAAATTGCACAAACATATAAAGCACATTAAAATACGACACATTCTCTTCAGCATAAAAATGTATACTATATGATACAGAAACTTTGTATATCTTCTCAAGCGCTGTTTATCATAGCAAAACTCATTTAAAACATCTACCTTACACATTTATCAGTAAATGAATATTGGCACAATTCATGACGACGAATATGGGATTAGATACTCGTGTTGAAAACATAATTGCATTGAAAGCATTGAAGATCAAATGATTTACATGAAAATGTATAAAAATTAATGAAAAATGTCACTTCAAATACATCTCATATTACCATAAATAATGAAAGATAAAGAAGTTAAATAGAAGAAAAACTTCATGAAAATATGAGATACATATTGACTATAGTGACTATATGTACATATAACTTCTATTTTTGTTAGAGCTTAACACCTATTGTGTTGTTAAAATAGTTATTAACTAACAATTACTTGATATAAAACAGTGCTCAGTGGTTAGGCCAATGGATTAAGAATCAACATTTATAATGTCAGTAGACCTAGATTCTCATAATTTGTTGAAGACGACATGTTTCGATATGAATTTCACATGTAGGCATAAATTCAAACATGAAAGTGACATCAGGGGTCTAGCTAGACTCAAAATTTATGGAGAAGTCACTTCTCCCTAAATCCGAAATAGGGAGAATTGGTAACATATTTGGGAGAAATGGTACATTTGCGTCATAGATCTTAGTTTTACGTATATTTTGCAGCAACTTAACGGATAAGTGGTTTCTGTTCAGCTTTCAATCAACTCTTCACTTGTTTTAATTACAATAAGACATATTAAGTGTATAAAACCAACATTTTCCTTATTTCTCGTTGATTGTTGATTATGATTGTACATTAAATTACTTTTTTTACTGAACAGGTGTATCAAATACACTTCAACTGTAACAAGCCAGTAATGTTCAGAATTTTTTTACTTCCTTGTTAATTTTAAGCAATTCAACATAAAATCAAATTGTTATTTTGTTACAAATATTTGTTTTAAATTAAAATTCATTTAAAAACTCATTTTACAGCAGAGATTCCAAATCTGACCTGTAAATGAGCCCCATATTTATTGCCAATGCTAGGTTACATATTCCCATTTGATCATTCCTTAGTATTGTTGTAATGGGCCATTTAACATTGCTGAATCATAGTTATTGGTAGCCAGCAGAAGTCAATAATTAAATCAAGGCATCATCTATTTACAATTTCAAGAAGTGTAATAGCTCCAGACTGTTCTTTTGAATGTTCAACTTTGCATGACCTGTACATGGGGCATTAATGACTGAGAATCCTCCTGTGTCCAATTCTCCACATCAAATTGATTTTAATTGGTCACTGTCTGGCACAAGGTAAATCATTAAAAGGAGGAGAAGTCACTTCGCCTTCATGAAATTAATTTGTGAAGTGAAGATTAATTAGGCGAAGAAATCGCCCATTTCGCCCACTCTCGAGACCCCTGGACATTGAATCTTTCTATATACCGATACCATTAATCATAAGAAAAACTGATACTGCCTAAACTAATTGTTTTGATTTTATGATCTTACAAGCATTTATTTTTTACAAAAAAGACGTGCATAATATATATATATATATAATTACTACGCAAGATTCCTCTTTGTTATTAAATACTATGAAATAACTTTCCGTCAAGCAAGACCAACTTTCATAAAGCAAATTAACTTTATGTATTCACAATAACATTATTACAAAAAATGTTTTTAAAAATGTGTATGCAATAGGGGCTTTCATATGTTTGTACAGAAAATTAATAGAGTCTTACATTTCTTTTAACGTGTACATAATACTATTAGAACATACAATTTTCAATCTAAGCAGACTATATATTCCATACTTTCGCACACAGTGGTAGTATACAATTCACAGCAAAACTGAATATACAACCTTCCATTGTAAGCAATATACAACCAAGATCAATTGTGATTGCATAACATAATAAGGAAATATAAATTATAGGTTCAATACATGGATTATTTTTTATGCCCCCGGATCGAAATATCGGGGGTATATTGTTTTTGGTCTGTCTGTCATTGTATGTGTGTGTCACAAAACTTTAACCTTGGTAAAACTTTTATATTTTTTGCAATATTGAAGATAGCAACTTCATATTTGGCATGCATGTGTATCTCATGGAGCTGCACATTTTGAGTGGTGAAAAGTCCAAGGTCAAGGTCATCCTTCAAGGTCAAATATTGTATTTTTCGTTCCTAAAACTTTAACCTTCGTTAATGTTTGGTCATAACTTTTTGAATATTGAAGATAGCAACTTGATATTTGGCATGCATGTGTATCTCATGGAGCTGCACATTTTGAGTGGCTTAAGGTCAAGGTCAAATTTATGGCTTCAAAGCAAACACATCTCTTGTTCCACCTATTCATCAAGTATTGTTATGACCATTACATGTTAAAACAACATACAAACAACATATTGGCAAAACATTTCCAGTATTTATTAAATGGTGTGTATAACATTAACAGTGTAAAAATAAATATGCACCGCTTTTGATTCAAATATTTTGTTCAGATCCAAATCAGATGCTTAAAAAAGCAACTATATACATGTAGTATATAAGGTATCAAATAATAAATTTGATAAACACTACCAGAGTAACTTTCTGAAAGATCAAATTTGTCAAAAGTGCCTCACAGGAATCTTGGCTGATGAAAATCTACAGGAAAAAAACTTAATTTTCAAGCTGAAATTCACTTCATACTTCTGTCATACTTGCAACAATAAGTACACAGTCATATACATGTACATTAAAGGCAATAACTAGGTCACATTCATTGCTGCTTCAACCAACAGTACTCGGACATTTCTCACTATAATATAGTACATTTGAAATAAAGAAGACACAAGTCTTAATCTCTGTATATCAAAAGAAGCAAAATAAATTAATCAGATTTCAAGTGCATGCAATGTAGATGACATGCAACTACTAGGGAGAGGGATACTATATTCTGGTTTGCACCTAACATGTCAGTCTGATGGTAAGTCCAAAGAACATTTTTTTGCAAGATATTTTGATAACTCTTGACTTAGACCTACCATCTTGAAAATTGGCATGGGAAGAAAGACCCTTTTTGATTTTTAGGTCAACAGGCAAAAGGTTAAGGTCACAGGGGCTTGTAACATTATATATATGAATAATACCCATAATTAGTTTGAGTAGGTAACATTATACACATGAACAATAATTAGTTTAGTACCTTTAATACCCACACTAACATTCCATTAAGTTTACTTACAATTATGATGAAACACTATCTGAAAATTGGACACAGTAATCCTTAATTATTAATAACATGGCACTACCATCACTAAACATTAAAGCATTCAAGCAATAACAGTAAATTGTCTTACACTGTGTTCAAGCCATTTTGATTTACATAATATTTTTATTGCTAGTGAATTTTTTACTGTGGGGGAAAATCAATGTCAAGTGTCATGCAAGTTGGTGGGTGGGGGATGCATGTTTCACAAACCTTGCTAGTAAAATTTTTAACCCTTTGCATGCTGGAAATTTTTTCGTCTGCTAAAATGTCGTCTGCTGAATTTATAAAATTTAGCATTTTGTTCGATTTTTTTTCCAAAGAATACTATCAGAATATTAAACAGTTTGGATCCTGATGAGACGCCACGTTCTCATCTGGATCCAAACTGTTTGCAAAGGCCTTCAAAATTCGGTTCCAGCACTGGCAGAGTTAACCAGTGAAAACTTTTGTTTTTCTTACAGAAATTCCTTTAAGCAAACAGCGCAGACCCTGATGAGACGCCGCATCATGCAGCGTCTCATCTTGGTCTACGCTGTTTGCCCAGGCATTTTTTCTAGACGCTAGGCATAAATGGGTTAACCAGTGAAAACTTGTGTTACATCACGCAAATTTTGCTGACCATAGAACAGGGATACAGAGATAGTAATCACGTGATAGTCAAGATGGCCACGTCCATGCTGAGACAGTTAGTTTTCGCCATTTTATTACTATTGTTTAATTTTTAAATGACGCTCAATTTCCAGCCATACAAGTATAAAGGTGATAAGCGTTTATTTCATAATAAAATTCGGTATATCTCGATTTTACTTCCGGGCTGGAAAGTGAGTGGAATTTAAAAATAAATACAAGTAATAAAAGGTATAAAACGGCAAAAAAATACCTGCCTCGGCATGGACGTCGCCATCTGACTATCATGTGAATACCCTCCCCTGGGGATAGTTAACCCTTTGCATGCTGGGAAATTTGTCGTCTGCTTAAATGTCGTCTGCTGAATTTCTAAAATTAGCATTTTCTTTGATTTTATTCAAAGAATACTATCAGAATAGCAAACAGTTTGGATCCTGATGAGACGCCACGTTCTGTGGCGTCTCATCTGGTTCCAAACTGTTTGCAAAGGCCTTTAAAATTCGGTTCCCGCACTGAAAGGGTCAACTGTAAAACAAGTGAACATTCAGAATGACAGATTGGAGGAAAGTTCAATTTACTTACCAATCCATCTAGATGATTTCAATAATCATACAGATAAAAGACAAACTATTACATGTTTAACATTCAAATTGATTTTAAAACTTAGAAATCACAGAAGCATTACCAAAGGAGGTACCATGGCCACTACATAACAATCTGCGCTAGTAAAATTGAAAAGGTTATAACAACAAAACAATGTAAAAACATTCATCACATGTTGTACATATGTAAAGCTATTATAAAATCAATTTACATGTATGTACACTTTAAACTTGAAAACAGAGTTTAATTCATTAAAATAAGAACAATTGTATATTGCACAAAATAAACCAATAACTTTCATCGCAAAAACATTTGAATAAAAAATCCATTTTGGATAGAATTTCTTGTCGAACATGGTGAAATAAAAATCTTAATAATATGACTTGATTTATAAGAAACTGAACATTTCTTGAATTACCTTGAAATATACATAGAGGATCAGCTCTTAAATAATTACAAAACATAAGATATATCAAACAGACACCTGACACTAGAGAAACTGTACTTTATTATCCACTTTTTCAACCGGACAAGAGACATCAAATTACACTTGTCCTAACAAAAAAGTGACTTGTCCTGATCTTATCATGTAACTAAATATACAATGCAATTTTCCTTTTATTTATCAACATATACATAAAAGCAAAATAGCAGTATACACTAGAAGAGTGTATTTTTATGGTGTCCCTTAATCTTTTAATGCAGTAAATATAAATCCAAAAAACAAAATAACTGATATTGTCCATTCTCAGTTCACTCAATTAAAATCCCAATAATGTTACAATTCGTACAGCAGCAGTAACAGTTAAACTGCAAATTATCGTGCATACATTTTTTATTCATTTATGAACAAACAAAATTGACTAGCACTTTAGAATGTGTTTCAACTGTTCAGAATGCATTTAAAATATCTGACTTAAATAAACTGCAAGTAAGAATGACATTGTTGAATAAAATATTACAGAACTAACTGCAACAGTTTTGTGAATTAAACTATACCATTATAATCTCTTGTTAAAAGCTAAGTAAAGTGTGTACCTGAATACTTGGTGTTTTATCATTATAATTTAAACATCAAATTTTGTTCATAAATGTCCGGTCGGACTAGCAGACCATTTTTTGTCTTGAACAGACCTAATGTTACTGTCGAGCCCTGACTTTATTTCGACCAATGTAGCCGTTATAATGATTTTCAAGAACAGCTTTGTTTGCAAATCAAACTTACACAAATCTGGCTTGTAACATCATAGTCTATGCAGCATTAAACAGAACCCTCTTTTTCTCTTCTAAACACTAGATTAAAACATCCTTGGGTTTATAAGGAAAATGTCAGTCTAATCAAATTAGGTAATGCATGTTACACAACAACTTTCAATGCTACAGTTTCACAACTCAATTTAAATCGAAACAAAATGACGTCATTATTATATGTAGGTTTATCCATACACAAAAAAATCCACTACATGCTGTATGAAGATCAGAATAAATAAATACTTCAGCTAGCCCAACTGTAGATTATCAGCTTGAGATATACTGTCCACACTATCATAGCTATGTTGGGCGTCAGAGTTTATTGCACGTTTCCATAGATTTCGGCTGGGCCTCTGTGTTGCCTCAATTAGGTCGGACACAACACTGCAAAATAAGGATATCAACAATAAAATACAAGAAAGCGGATGTAACACATTAATCAGGGCTCTCATTAACTTCTTAAACTTAATTTGTACTATTAAGTTTAGATATTATTTTACAGCTGTCATGTTTTCTGATGTATGATTTTTTTTCCCAACATATCAATATTGTAAATTTTGAACAACATGTACATGTCATACTTGGGAGTCCTGTGATACAACAAGAGCTCTTAAAATCCAAGGTTACTGAAGACAGCTTAAGTGTGCTAGCATTATGTTGATTCTGACAATGCTTTTTACCCGAATTTTTATAAAATCATTAATGGCTGAGAGATATCATTAAACAAATGTGACTTCTTGAGTGTCCACAATGTTTCACCAAAGCCATATGAGTAAAATTGCCCTGCAAACTGGTGGCCATGTTTCTCATCTGACTTTGATCTCGGTCCAGATATTAGTTTACAATTAGAAAAACAAGAGGGCCATCAGGCCCTAAGGCGCTCACCTGAAAGCCAAAGGAACTAGACTATTCTGAAAAAAATGCAAGCTGATTCATGAAGATTATTTTGGACCAAAAAAGTGACTTTTAACATGTTTTTTTTTTATATTTGACCTTGTGACCTAGTTTTTGAGCTCATATGACCCAGCTTCAATCTCTGGCAAAATTTCATTGGGACAAATGTTCTGACCAAGTTTCATGAAGATTGGCAAATAAATGTGGCTAATATAGTGTCAACAAGTTTTCACTAAAGCCATATCAGGACAACTGCCCCCCCCCCCCGGCGGCCATGTTTTTCAACAAACCATAAACATTTTCAAACTCACTCAAGCTATTGTTAGAACAAATGTTCAGATCAAGTTTCATAAAGATTGGATAATAAATGTGACTTCTAGAGTGTTAACAAGGTTTTGTAGTAAATAGCCATTTAAGGAAAAATGCCAAGCCCCCTTGCGGCCATGTTTTTTAACTGATCTCAACATATTTTTGAACTTAGCCCAGATATTATTAGTTCAAATATTCTGACCAAGTTTCATGAGCATTGGACCACAAATGTGACTTCTAAAGTGTTAACAAGGTTTTACCTTTCAGTAAAGCCATATAAGGAAAACTGCCCCGCACCATGGCGGGCATGTTTTTCATTCAACTGGAACCATTTTCGAACTCTTCCAAGATATTATTGGGACACATGTTTTGACCAAGTTTCATGAAGATTGGACTAAAAATGTGACTTCTAGAGTGTTAACAAGGTTTTACTATAGCCATCAGGGATCATATTTTTTTCGGTTTTGTCGGTTCTAGACCGATTGGGGTCATGAAAGACCGATTGAAAATTCCAAACAGTCGGTCCCAATCTGTTTGCTAAAATTCCCATGTCATGAAATCGATTACACAGTGTACATGCCAACACACCCTAATGACATTCTTATCTCGATTATGTGTAATAAACAATTCGCTGCAGTCTCTAAACCGGTCATGACCGGTTTATTGCACGTCATACCAAGATTAAAAAACTTGTGAACAGCAGATTAAAGACGCATCCGAAAAGACGCGTCTAAAAGCACGCGCTGTAACTAAATAAAGTGTGCCGATACATTTGCCACCAGCGTAATAATCCGGTAATATAAATATGAACAAGGGACAAAATTGTCACAAAACTAGGTTTTCATTGTGAAAAAAAAATATGATAAAGGGAGAAAACTCAAACTGAACTTTTGAAATGAACAAACAAAATTAACCCCCTTTGTAAGTTTGTTTTAAAAAAAAATCTATTTTTAGTCGTGGCGACCTTGACATTGGAGATATTGACGTGATTCTTTCGTGCGACACACCGTCCCATGATGGTGAAAAAATGTGCCAATGATTTTAAAATCTCACAATGAATGACATAGTTATGGCCAGGACAAGCTCATTTATGGCCATTTTTGACCTTTGAACTCAAAGTGTGACCTTGACCTTGGAGATATTGACGTAATTATTTCGCGCGACACACTGTCCAATGATGGTGAACAAATGTGCCAAATGATTTTAAAATCTGACAATGAACGACATAGTTATGGCCCGGACAAGCTTGTTCCGCCCGCCCGCCAGCCCGCCAGCCAGCCCGCCCGCATTCGCCAATCTAATAACCAGTTTTTTCCTTCGGAAAACCTGGTTAATGAAAGTCGCGGATCTGATCGACAGAACAGCCGAAAGTTATTTTTATGGGCGGAACTTCACATAAAATAGTACACAAGAAAAATAACAAAATTGTATAAATCTTTAGTAAAACCGTTATAGAATCGAAATAATTTGTGTACTTTATAGTTTGTTGTTGAATAATTCACGACCGGAAAATTAGATGCGTGGTTTCAAATGCTTCGCTCTCGTGATTTAATCCCTATGCATCTAAACTATCGGCCGTGGGTTATTTGACAACAAACTGTAACGTACACAAATTATTTCTTAATTATTTGGTTTGTTATTGTCAGTAGCCAAACTACGCACGGACATTTGTTTGGTTCAGTGCATGTTTGTAAGCTATTATCGAGTCGACAACGATTTAAATTATTGGTATAGACTTACACGGATTAATAATATTGACGACGAGGAAAAAAGTCTGATAAAACAGCACATGAAACAACAATGAAATAGCAAATGATAAAACCAGTTGAGAAAACTCGTATGTTCCGTTAAAAAAAATGCATAAGGGAAGTTTACTTGTACATTTATTACACCACCTTCATGAATGGCAAAATCAATGGTATATATGTTAACGTAATTTGTCATGATTTCGGACATAAATTTTCGGATGCTTTTTCCCCATTTATATCCAGACCGATTGATGTTGCTGGAAAATATGATCCCTGATAGCCATATAAGGAAAACTGCCAAGCCTCCTGGTGGCCATGTTTTTCAACCAACCAGAACCATTTTCGAACTCGTCCAAGATATTATTGGCACACATGTTCTGACAAAAATTCATGAAGATTGGACTAAAAATGTGACTTCTAGAGTGTTAACAAGGTTTTACTATAGCCATATAAGGAAAACTGCCACGCCCCCTGGCGGCCATGTTTTTCAACCAACCAGAACAATTTTCGAACTCGTCCAAGATATTATTGGGACACATGTTCTGACAAAGTTTCATGAAGATCGAACAATAAATGTGACTTCTAGAGTGTTAACAAGGTTTTACTATAGCAAACTGCCACGCCCCCTGGCGGCCATGTTTTTCAATCAACCGGAACCATTTTCGAACTCGTCCAAGATATTATTGGGACACATGTTCTGAGTAAGTTTCATGAAGATTGGACAATAAATGTGGCCTCTAGAGTGTTAACAAGGTAAATGTTGACGACGCACAACGCACGATGGACAAAAGGCGATCACAATAGCTTACCATGATACTTTTTACTTTAACAAAACTGACAAAACAATGGCTAAAACGGTACGCCAGAGTTTATTTAAGACGCGTATGAATACAGTTTATGTAAATTAATGTGTAAACATTTGAACCGGGAAAACACAGGTTTCCGACACGCCTACCTTAATGCCATCATTAATCCAATGTTTATAACAATTAAGTTGACAACTTTAAATTTTAATCCTATGTTTATAACAAAAACGTTGAAACGATATGCACTTCCACTTCTATCTTCCATGTCTTTATCGAAACTAAGTTTAAACCACACTATTTTATTGTATTCCTATTGAAATATACATTTATGCATGATAAACACACACTCCAAAATACGTTTTGAATTCGTTCTATGTTTTTAACAAATAGTTTACTGTTAAAAAACACCACGTCCGTCATGTCAATAAATTCCAGAGTTTAGATAGGCCTAAAACCATTGTGTTTCGTCACAAAAATGACGTCACACGATTCATTCGTAATATATTTCGTAATATAAATATTTCTATTTTCGGTGCGCGTAATATGACGTCATTAAATGGGTCGAAGTAGTCCGGCTAGTATGGTTATACGGAATTGGAAACAGCGAGTAGCATAATACAGGATTTTTTATTTCAACGATTGATACAACCTGTATTTTGTAAAAAGCATTAAACAGGTATATAATAAATACTCATACCAAGTTTCAATGAAATCCGCCAAAGCACTTCCAAGATATGGCTCCGGACACAAAAAAAGCATTTTTTCAAGATACAATAGGCCATAACTCCGTTATTAACAGATGGCGTACCATGCCATTTGGCGTGCATCATCCTCTTATCCATATATATACTCATACTAAGTTACAATGAAATCCATAAAAGCACTTCCAAGATATGGCTCCGGACACAAAAGTGCCAGACGGAAGGACAATAGGACGGACGGACAACGCCAAAACAATATCCCTCCGCCAATGGCGGGGGATAAAAAGGTGAATGTTGACGACACAGAACAGACGATACAGGACGAATGACAGACAACAGGTCACAAAACCACACCCTGGGCATGTTGTTGCCAATGGTAATAGTTAATCCCAAGCTTTCCGTAATTGCAAAACTGTTATCAAATTCCTTGTCACATTAGCAGTGTCATTTCTAAAAATTAAGTTAAAATTACAAAAATGGTTATAATTTCTAACCAATTTTAAAATCCAGAGATATAATAATACAATTATGTTTTTTTAAATTGCCATTGTTATATACCATTAATTCTTTCAACAATCCTTATAGCACATACCTTTCAGAATATAGTCTGTCAATAGAGAGGGAACAGTAGGGCTGTCCTCATTGATTGCTTGCAAAACTGGAAAATAAAAAGCAATTTGACGTGTTTGATGTAATGGCGTTTTACAATCCATTTTCTGAATTTCTTTTGACTTATCACTGGTGTGACCAATCTTTGTTTAAGAATTACATTTAAAACCTGAACATGCATACATTCAAGAACACACACATATTTTCACAAATATGGTAGTATTTTATCTGGGCCATTTCCTTTAAGCTACATGCAGCTTTTGTTTTCTTCAAATCATGCTTTAAAAAAAATGTGTGGCAGTTTTATACATAATTCATTGCATTTGGTGATTTTTTTTCCCCAAAATCAACTAAGGCATATTTCATAAAATGGTACAGATCAATTATAACCAGTAGATTTCATATTATGAAATAGATAGAGGACAGAGATAATGATATCATGTCCCTTATATAAATGAGAGATCTCGGGTTCCAACCTCACACAGGGAGGTTTTCTTATAGTTGCAAATCAATAACCAAACTATAATATACTATAGTGAGGAAAAACAGCTACTAAGCTTTTAAAGTCAACTGTTCTAGTGTAGTCTGTGTACCCTTTATCTGAAATTATGATCACATTTCATCAGATGAAATACACCAACATCCACTTCCTTTGCAGGCACATTACACAGTTTAATCAATTTATTGGTTGAGTGAATAATTACGGCATATCTATTTGCATCTGTGTAGTTACTTGTAATATGTAGCTGAAACCTGGCGCATCTTTACAAGGATGATACTTTATGAAAGTTCTGTAATTAACAGAAGTGCATGTCAGAATTTATTGATATTCAAATCTTTAGAGATTTCCATAGACACCAAGTACAGGTTGTTCCCTGGATACAGACTCAAGAGTGTCTCAATTCTATACATGCACCTGTAAAGCTTTTGGAAAACTTTAATTAAAAGGGTAAAACTGAAGTTGAAAAGTTTGTACTTTTAATGTAGATCTGCAGCTGCTCTGATATCGGGGGTCCCTGTTTTGGGTGGTAGGGGATCACTGTGCTCAGGAACTGAAGCAGAAAACAAAATGGGGCTTAATGCATTAGTGTTAACTATCGTCCAAGATAAGCCTGTGCAGTCCCAATTTTACATTTACAGGAAGTCTCTTATTATTGAAAATCAAGTTCTGGCAGAAAGTGTCATCCCTGATTACCGGTAGCCTGTGCATACTGCACAGGTTAATCTTGAAGGACACTTTACGCACATGCATGATGCCATGTTTTTCAAGAGCTCATATCCATGGTCATATGAACTTAACTACAACTTAATTGACTGTTCAACAAGATCTGAATGATGTTTGCAAGAATACAGGGCTTCATACATCTTCATCAAATCGGAAAAGGATTAACAGGGATACACCTTCAGCATTTATTGATTTATTGGCATTTTCTTGTCAAGGAAACCTTTTCTAAACATTTATCCACTGTAGTCAGAGAGTGTCATCTGCGATAAGCTTGTGCCAACAGTGAAAAATTCCAAGGGGCATCCTACATCATCTTTTGCAACACAATCAAAATTAAAACAAGGTGAATGATGCAAAACTGATATCTTCGATTTAAGTCTTCAAATGGGATTTGAAAGTAAGATTGCCAATATAAATGAGGGTAAATTTAGATAAACTGAATGATTATTAAGGTCATTTTTCAACAGAATTTCAGCCATATCATAATGGTTAGTTACTTATGCAAATTCACTGACAAATTATTAGAATCAGAGGTTAGGGAAGAATGGTCGTATACATGATTTCTTCCAATCCTGGCAAAAATTATGAAGATGGGCCGGAAAACGACCCTGCGACTCGCGCTTTGTTGTCCAGTGCTCTACCAATTGAGCTAGCAAGCCAATTAAATTATCCTATTAAATGTACTGCTGGTTTTAATCCTTTACCACTCCGAAGTGAAGTGAAAATTGCTGTATGCAATAAGCATAAAACCAGAACAGCATGCACGTAACTCAAAGTTCGGGTTTTATGCTGTTTGCTGCTCATCACTACCGGTATATAAGTTTTCAAAACATGAATCCAGTAAGAAAGGTCTACAATTTAATTTCATTATCTAATAGACTACAAAGGGGTAAAAGTGCATATCTGAGTGGTAATGGAGTAAAAGGTACACCAGTAACTCACCACACTAGGTCCATCCAACACAGGGCTGTTGTTGTTGTTGCCACTGGCTACAGGAGAGTTATTCACGCCTGTTTTACTCTTGCGCTTCTTTTTATCCACGTTTGCTTCGCGACGTTTCTTTTGGATATTCAGCAGTAGAGAAATGAACTGATTCTTGAGTTCTTTGTCATATTCCAGCTCATCTCGAAGCGCTAGTTCTTGCACTAAGGTTTCTGATAACTCTTTAATAGTGAGTTCATAGTCACTTAGTATTTCATTGATTGCTGTATTAGACATCTCCTTCATGTCTGAAATATAGAACATTTTGACATTATATTAACAGGAATATGAAATCTTACCCAAATACCATACATAAACTTATCAAGAACTAAACACTATTGAAAACAAGAGGGCCTGAAAGCCCAAAGTCGCTCACCTGACATAAAAAGAAATGACCTGTTCTTTGCAGCCCAAGATATCAATGAAACACAATAATGTTCTAACCAAGTTTCATGAAGAATGAACAACAAATGGCCCCCTGGCGGCCATGTTTTTTTTAACAGACCTGAACCATTTTTGAACTCTTCCAAGATATGTCCAAAGTTCATGAAGATAATGTGTCTTCTAGACTGTTCACATGTTTTTACTTTATACATATAAAGAAAACTGCCCCACCACCTGGTGCCCATGTTTTTCCACTTATCACGACCATTTTCAACTCGTCCGACACCTCCACATAGCTTATGTTTTGACAAAATTTCATGATGATTAGGCAAAAAATGTGACTTCTAGAGTGTTCACAAGCTTTTTTACTATATAAATATAAGGAAAAAGACCCCCCCCCCCTGGCGGCCATGTTTTTTTACCGATCCAAACCATTTTCGAACTCAACTGTCATACCCAGGTGTGGTATTGCGGTCTCGTTTGCTTACGCAAATGAACCGGTCACGGGGATGGTTACGGGTTATGTTACTTTGTGAGCACTTTTGTAATGCGGAAATTTTTATTCGACAAACGCTTATTTCTGGTCAGAATGACACCGCTGATTGGTTGTAATTCAATTAACTAAAGGTATTGCCGTTTACTTAAATACAATTTTATAAACATATTATTCAACAGTAGGCTGTTTTACACTAAACAATTTAATAATATAAAAATGTATCGATTTTATATTTTATTTCATTAATATTGTGTTTCATTTATTACCGTTTTATTTTCAATTTTCTGACATCGTTTTAATACATAAAGCCTGAAAATGATTAAATCTTGATAAATGAACTCTGCAAATAAGAAAGGTAAATCTTGACTTTGAAGGTTATTCTGATTCTGATTTCTATCTCCAGAAACTTATAATTGAAATTATTTCTTTATTGTTTTCATAGAGTATCCATTTGATACGTGTTAACATATCTTAAATATGATTATATAAAGTGAATTATTATGGAATCTTGTTTTGATATGAAGTTCCCATTTAAATTACATATTTTTTGTTAATTGTTAAAAACATGCATTTAATACTCCTTTTGTGAAATAAAATATATCGAACACTTCAACTAGCTTGTATTACTGACCACTGATATTAACATCTGGCATAGAGCACAGTGAGAGGGTAATTAAGTACCTAGGAATCATGATTCTGTCAGTCTGTGGTCATTATCAATTTGTTCAGGGCAACTCATGCTGGCTTTCTAACTGTATCAGACACTACCTGGCTAAGAAAGCTGAGTGGTAAAAAGTTACACACTGCAATGATCAATTTCTGCAGGGAATTTCTCAAAGATGGCTTATCAGTAATAGTTCCCATTATAGATAAATTTGCTACAAACTGATAACAAATGTGACAAAACAATAAGTACAGATTTACACAAGAAATTACAACTTAGCCAAAAAGTCATTATACTAGAACAAGAGGGCCTGAAAGGCCCAAAGTTGCTCACCTGAGATAAAAAGATATTATTGGTACAAATATTCTGACCAAGTTTCACGAAGATCGGAAAATAAATGTGGCCTCTAGAGTGTTAACAAGGTTTTACTATAGCCATATAAGGAAAAATGCCCCGCCCCTGGCAGCCATGTTTTTCAACCAACCGGCATCATTTTTGAACTCATCCAAGATATTATCGGGATGAATCTTCTGACCAAGTTTCATGAAGATCGGACATTACTAAAGCCATATAAGGAAAAATGACCCGCTCCTTGGCAGCCATGTTTTTCAAGCAAACGTTACCATTTTCGAACTCATCTGAGATATCATTAAGATTAATCTTCTGACCAAATTTCATAATGATTGGATAATAAATGTGGCCTCTAGAGAGTGAACAAGGCAAATGTTGACGACGCACAACGGACGACGGACAAAAGGCGATAACATGATAGTGTTTAATTAACCGTAGGCTTTGAACATTTTTATGCCCCCCTTTGAAGAAGAGGGGGTATATTGTTTTGCTCATGTCCGTCGGTCTGTCAGTCGGTCGGTCCGTCCACCAGATGGTTTCCGGATGATAACTCAAGAACACTTACGCCTAGGATCATGAAACTTCATAGGTACATTGATCATGACTCGCAGATGACCCCTATTGATTTTCAGGTCACTAGGTAAAAGGTCAAGGTCACGGTGACTCGAACCAGTAAAATGGTTTCCGGATGATTACTCAAGAACGCTTACTTCTAGAATCATGAAACTTCATAGGTATATTGATCATGACTGGCAGATGACCCCTTTTGATTTTCAGGTCACTAGGTCAAAGGTCAAGGTCAAGGTGACTCGAACCAGTAAAATTGTTTCCGGATGATAACTCAAGAACGCTTACGCCTAGGATCATGAAACTTCATAGGTACATTGATCATGACTCGCAGATTACCCCTTTTGATTTTCAGGTTACTAGGTCAAAGGTCAAGGTCACAGTGACTCGAAATAGTAAAACGATTTCCGGATGATAACTCAAGAATGCCTATGTCTAGGGTCATGAAAATTCATAGGTTCATTGATCATGACTGGCAGATGACACCTAATAATTTTCAGGTCACTAGGTCAAAGGTCAAGGTCACAGTGACTTGAAACAGTAAAATGGTTTCCTGATGATAGCTCAAGAATAATTAGGTCTAGGATAATCTTACTACATAGGTACATTGATAATGACTGGCAGATAACCTTATTGATTTTCAGGTCACTAGGTCAAAGGTCAAGGTCACAGTGACAGAAAACGGATTCACACAATGGCTGCCACTACAACTGACAGCCCATATGGGGGGGGGGGGCATGCATGTTTTACAAACAGCCCTTGTTTATTCTAAACACAACTTACATTAGTCTGAAATAAAAATACTTGTTTCATATGCACTTTGATCTTTTTATTTTGCCTGCTCTGTAAAATGTATGTGCCCTTGCTTTTGACATAATAAAGCAGAGTGTAATACTTTTAAACTCAACTAGTGTTTTGTACGAAACTGCTGTGTCAGCTTTCTTAAAGAGCATGAAAATCAGGGTTGTATGGATCACTGGGATGAAAAGTGTCTCCCACATCTACACTTAATGGTGATGACTTGTTTGAAGAATAGTTTTAATAGCTAGAAAAATATGGAATGAGTTGGCGACACAAACTTATCCAGACTAACAGACCAACAGATAAAGTGACTCCAACAAATCCACTTTCAAATTTTACCCACTGACAGGATGACTTCAATATACTCCCCCCTCTTTGTGGGGGTATAACTAAACCTTTTACCACACAGATGACCAATTTGACGTGTTTGAACTCCATAAGAAAATGTACTTAAATTTAAGACCTTTCTTACTAGATTTAAGTTTCAAAGGCTTCATTTCCAACCCTAAGTTACTGATGAGAAGCAAACAGCATAAGACGTGAACAGACTGCAAGTCACTCGCAGGCTGTTCTGGTTTTAGGCTGGTTGCATAAAGCCATTGTTTCTTTGATTCTGAGTTGGAAAAGGGTTACTGTGAAACCATTTATTTTCGACAGCACAAAATTTCGTCATTTTTATAAAAATGACGATTTCGTCAGCACTTAAATTCGCCGATTTCTGATTATGATTTTTAAAAATATGCATCAGTCAATATCCGATTTGTGTGTAATACATATTCGCGATCAATCGCAGTTGCGAAAATCGTGGTACGAATGCGGGAACACACTTGAGAATCATTGCAGGAGGTGGGGCTTGTTTGTCACATGCCAATTAACTAGTCTTTTGTTATCAAGGGACAGTAATGGACTCTCTTAATGTATGCCATTCACACGTTCATTGTTATGAGTAGCGGACAAGTGGGATCGAATAACCGTTAACGAGTGTTTGTAACAACGAAGCCAATTGCCAATTAGTCTTATTCTATTATTATAATTGCCAAAAGTAAACTACCGGTATATAAATCAATAATGTCAATAATTTAAAAATAAATAAATTGATACATATAAAATAGTAATAAGTGTGGTTAAACGCAAACAATCAAACAACAAACAGCAATTAAAATATTCTTTATCAATTTGTGATAAATACGCATGTTGATCACACATCGTCATCTTTTCATTTGGTTTATTGTCTTTCATCGGCATTCGCTGCGTGATGGCTAATATGCAACACCCCTGAAAATCACAATGCACCTAATGGGTAATAAAGTTATAAACAATTAGCGCTAATTCATTACCATTCTACATAAACGAAGTCGACGCATTCGATACAGCTGTACTGCACACGCGTTTTAAAGAAATGTAACGTGTCAGTTAAGTACCTTGTGTAATCTACATCCCTTTGTGTCAAAACCAGATTAATCTTGATGACGTAACAGCAGTGAATGTGTGCATGGATTATGTTGGAATTTAATGCATCATGTCTACGGCTAAGTTTTAAAATATTGTTCAACTTAGTGTTTGTTTTTGTTCAAACATAGAGCATGATTGTTCGTTAGGATCTTAAATTCGCCGATCGGTCGACTAACGAAATTTATGAAAATTAATGCCTGACGATTAATAATGGTTTCACAGTAACTACAAACATCTGTTAGTCCCACCCCAGGGTGTCCTACCTTCCACTGAATACTTGGGCAGCTGAACGAGTGTCTCTTTTAGTTTGGTGTACGGGGAACCAGGCATCGTGGGATACTCCGGTTCCTCCGATTCACTGCGTTCATTTCCACTGTCCTGGAAATGATAAATGTGATTAGTCCAATAATTCTTTTAGAAAGATTTGGACACTATCTGGTCTCCTTGTTAATCAGAATACATTTTTCTTTGAATGCTAAAAAAATGCCCACTAACTTTAGCACATATGCTGATGGCATCTTCTCTAATGAAAAGGTAATAACTTATTTATCTATTGTTAACTGGTTGGCTTGTCTTTTTTATTTTGCATATGTTTAATAAGTAAACAAGGGCTGTTTGTAAAACATGCATGCCCCCCATATGAGCTCTCCTTTGTAGTGACAGCCATTGTGTGAATATGTTTTTTGTCACAATGACCTTGACCTTTGACCTAGTGACCTGAAAATCAATAGGGGTCATCTGCCAGTCATGATCAATGTACCCATGAAGTTTCATGATCCTAGCCATAAGCGTTCTTAAGTTATCCAATGAAACCATTTTACTATTTCCGTACACCGTGACCTTGACCTTTGACCTAGTGACCTGAAAATCAATAGGGGTCATCTGCGAGTCATGATCAATCTACCTATCAAGTTTCATGATCCTAGGAATAAGCGTTCTTCAGTTATCATCCGGAAACCATTTTACTATTTCGGGTCACCATGACCTTGACCTTTGACCTAGTGACCTGAAAATCAATAGGGGTCATCTGCGAGTCATGATCAATGTACCTATGAAGTTTCATGATCGTAGCCATTAGCGTTCTTGAGTTATCATCCGGAAGCCATTTTACTATTTCAGGTCACCGTGACCTTGACCTTTGATATAGTGACCTGAAAATCAATAGGGGTCAACTGCAAGTCATGATCAATTTACCTATCAAGTTTCATGATCCTAGGCATAAGCCTTCTTGAGTTAACATCCAGAAACCATTTTACTATTTCAAGTCATTGTGACCTTGACCTTTGACCTAGTGACCTGAAAATCAATAGGGGTCATCTGCAAGTCATGATCAATCTACCTATCAAGTTTCATGATCCTAGGCCTAAGCGTTCTTGAGTTATCATCCGGAAACCATTTTACTATTTCGGGTCACCGTGACCTTGACCTTTGACCTAGTGACCTCAATATCAATAGGGGTCATCTGCAAATCATAATCAATGTTCCAATTAAGTTTCATAATCCTTGGCCCAAGTGTTCTTGAGTTATCATCCGGAAACCACCTGGTGGACGGACCGACATACCGACCAACATGTGCAAAGCAATATACCCCCTCTTCTTCGAAGAGGGGGCATAATAAAAATCACTCAATAAATCATTTCCTACAATATTGTGTTAATGAAATATGGCAAACAATATAATATTTTTCACTTTGGCCAGTTTTATTTCAACAATAAAATTCTATATTCTACTGTAGAGCATATGATATAAATAACATATTTTATTAAACAATCAATGTCTTTTTGTTCATATGCTTTGTCCAAACAAATATCTTATTATGCTAAAACCCATCACAATACATTGATTATCAGGATATTGGCAAAACAACATCATGAGAGTGGTCAGTCGATGAAACAGTAGCCAGGGTTCGACACTAAGGCACATCCGACAGACATTGTCTAGTAAGATCGGTGGTCGGGCTAGTAAAACTGTGGGCTAGCTTGTCTGACTGGTTGTACATAAAAAATCTATACTGATTCATATAACTATAACTAACCGAAAACCTTTTTCTCTTTATGTGTAAAATAACTCTCGTAACCGTTATTTACATCAGAACAAAACTAGCGTATATAAATAAACGGGGAACATTCACATGATTCATCGCTATTTTAGACGCGAAGGAGAGCTTCCCGCAGAAATTGCTTGTTTCCATTGGTCAAGTTGTCATGAATATTAATGATTTTCTGCAGTGTCTAAGAACCTTACATCATGTTTTTACGACTTCTATCAAAAATCGGTATCATCAATGTAAACATTTTGGTGTAGCAGACGAGAGAATGTAATTTAGAGAATGGCTTTGTTCAAGATTGGATTTTCGTCCGACAAATAATTAATAAAGAAGAATCCGACGGTAAAACTGACACAGATTATGATGGAAAAGGGGCCTTGGAGCTGTGGTTGCATGGAGCACAGCAGACAAGGAGGCCAGAATTTGATGACGTTGAATAAATTTCACCTGCTGTACAGACATCATTTGTTTTAACTGGTGATAAACAGTGAAATTATAACAAACAATTTATGTTGTTAAATAGTTTTATTTTATTTTTTACTCTGTGCATCAAAATAACTTTCTTTTGTTACTAATTTTTTACTGATAAAACCTGATTAAACAGTGACACGGCACAATTGTGTTTATTTGCTATGTCATTTATGGTCTAGTAGACATCAGATTCGGGCTAGTGCATATTAAGAGGAGCTGGTCCGATGGTCTGGCTGTAAAAAAAGTTAATGTCGAACCCTGGTAGCCAATAAATGCTCAATACGATGTCAGCTCAGCACAGTAATCAGTAATACTGAGAAGCCCAGATCTGTGTTGTACCTGCTTTATTATCTCATGCTCACTGATTCTCAATCCTTATTCAAGTAATTGAGCGAAAAATTTATTTTAATAACAGTGACCTTGACCCAACATGTTACAAATCGTACCTCCATCATGATCTCTAGCTCGCTGATGACTTCATCGGCAGTGACGATGTGCTCACTGTCGTCATGGTGATGACTTCGGATGATCATCGAGTGGTAGTCCATGGCGACGGTCAGCTCCTCATCCTCCGACAGGTCCAGGTTCTGAGGCTCAGGGCTCTGTACAGAGATTGGCTGGTTAACTTTGGATATATGTAATTTGCTTATGAGCCTTGTTATGTGAAAACTGGGCTGAATGCATGTGTGCAAAAAACTGATTAGTAGTCTGCATAGGCTAATCAGGGACGATACTTAACGTGTTTATTGATTTTGATTTTTAGGGAAATCTCTTCTAAACGAAAATCCAGTGAAGACAAAAAGTGCTCACCCTGATTAGCCTGTGTATGTGTATGTGATGACAATTTCATCCATATGCCCAGTTTTCCCAGAACGGGACTCATATAGTAGAACAGTCATATCATAGCGGTCAAGTAATCTACCGTATTTTCCCTTGTATAGCGCGCGTTTTTTACCTCCAAATTTCAAATAAAAAAGTTTGTGCGCGTTATACATTGATACAACGCTATCCTGGCTGCTAAATTGCAAAAATTCATTTTTTTTTATTCCAGATGTTTTCCAGTTTGGTCCAGGTTGTTTTGCGCCTTCATTGTTCATCACATTCACGCCTGTGTAGTGCGACAAACGATAACCCAACTTGTCCAACATAATAGATTCACAGTTTTACGTCAATACTGACATATCTCAACAACTGTAGCCCTGTCTCCCATGCGCCACGAAGTTTTTATTCAGCATTCAAATTAAAAGCCCATGCTTTCCCCGAGGAAGAATGACACGATGTACATGAATTCCTATTTTCTCACATTTGACACGAAATGCACGTGGACTGTTAACCTCTTGCTAGAAAATTACAAAATTGTCAGAAAAGTATAGTACTATGCAACCCATGCTTCTAATCATAATGACGCTTCTTATTTTGAATGCTTAATTAAGCTTTCCAATGCCTGGGATTATTGGATTGCGAAATAGTAAAATGGTGGCCATTTTCGGTCCATTTTGGTGGTTTTATTGCCTTTAAATTTTTTTTTTCCATTTTTGCATTAATAAAACAGCCTGCGCGCTAAACATGGTTGCTCAATATACAAAGGAAAATACGGTACATGAACTTTTCCTGGGCAAGCTCAGCCCAGGATCAAAGCAATTAATCAGTTTACAACTGCTAAACTTGAATCATGGTGACAATAGATAAATAAGTACCATCTTAACCAATCTTCTGCAATATATGTTAGGACCAACATAACTTTCAATAAGACTTTTGAATTTTGCAATCTGCACTATCGGGGGGGGGGGCATATGCTTCAATAAACAGGATTGAACCTGCTTGATCCACGTCAAGCAAAAAATAACTGCCATTACATTTGTTTGTTTGTCTTAAAATTACCTCAAATGCATAAAGTAACTAATCTGTATTCAAAGCTTTTCTCTACATCCCAAATCAGCTAAATGATGCTATAGGTTACTATACACTATGATGCTATAGGTTACCCGTCTTTCTCCAAGATTAAGAGCCTTTTCCTGCAGCTTCCTTGCATAAGACTGGGACCAGTCGATGGGCAGGATGTTTCCGTACTGGCCTGTGATTGTCCACCATGTGCTGAAAATAAAAACAATAATATTGGCCTCATATTATATAAAAAAAATATAATGTTTCCTCCATTTCAGTTGTCAGCTGACAGCATCACACTCAAGATTTGAGCGAGGTGAATTGAATAATACTGAACCAAAATAGATACTCGATCAGCATTAATTATTATTCATCTCACTATAAATCATCTTTTTAAACAGAAGAAGAAAAATCTGTTATTGCCTTTTTAGCTTTTAACACAATTTGATTATTAAATCAAATAAGACATTTAGCCTGAAACTATCATACATGTATCTATAGCAGTGTTTTGAGCAGATATATACCAATTACACACTGAACTCTCCAAATGCTGTCTGCTGCATGGTGATTTTCTTAATATATTCTGGTACATGTAAAGCTCCACTTCTTAATATAATTGATCTGGGACAAGAATGGCAATACATATAATTGATTTTGCTATCCCTAGTTAAGGTGGTGCTACAGGCATTTCCAAGACTTGTTCACCTTATATACTGACAATACCAGTAAGAAACAAGTTAACCCTTTGCATGCTGGGAAATTTGTCGTCTGCTAAAATGTCGTCCGCTGAATTTCTAACATTAGCATTTTCTTCGATTTTTTTTCAAGAATACTATCAGAATAGCAAACAGTTTGGATCCTGATGAGACGCCACGTTCTCATCTGGATCCAAACTGTTGGCAAAGGCCTTCAAAATTCGGTTCCAGCACTGAAAGAGTTAATATCACGAAAATGTTATTTGGAGCACTGTGCAATAGTGTACCTTGAGCTGATTAAAGATATTAGATACCAGTCATAATGTTCATGAACTAAAACCCAATCAAACACTATCTTGATTTGCAAAATGGCATTTAAAGGGGCCTTTTCACAGATTTTAGCATGTATTGAAGTTTGTCATTGAATGCTTTATATTGATAAATTTAAACATTGGATATAAAAATCTCCAGTAAAAAATCAAGAATAAAATTTAAAAGAAAAAAAGTAACCCTCAACAGGGCTCGAACCAATGACCCCTGGGTTCCTGGAGTAAAAAGTTGTCCATTAGACCACTCGGCCATCCGGGCTCATACCCTGAATGATTTTATTGATATTTTATATATTAAGCAATCCTCATAGTTTCACAAAATAAAACGACAACAGAACTCTTCAAATTATTCTATTGTTTCGCATTGCAACGCTTAATTATGTTCAGGTTTTTAAATCGTCAAAAGATGCATATAATGGCTATATTAGAGCATGGTAAATATTCAGTATAACTGTTTCCTCACAAATATCATAGCTAAAACAGGTATTCACGTATCTGAAACAACTTTTAATTTTGTCAATTTACCAAAACGTGAAAAGGCCCCTTTCAATTGTTCTGATCAATCAAATTACAAATACACAAACCCAGATCATTGGAAACCAGGTTTAGGTAAATTTACTTTCAAAATGAGAAATACAGGTGTTCACAAAATAATATGCAAGAGGTATTCTCACTAGTGCATTCAGTTAAAATGTTTCAATTATACAGCCAATCCAATAAAATCAATTAAGCAGTCTCTTTCAAATCCTCTGAATCAGAGGTAATACAAAATGCAAGGCAGACCATAGCATTAGTCACTTTATGATAATTCCCTGACTCACTCATTGTACTGAGTACTATGACATGATTCACTACTTTACAACCTGTGTATACATGCTCTCATAGAATTCCCAATAAAGTAAAACACTGAAAATGTCACAGAAACTATTTATAAACATTCAAGTACCGTAACTATGATAAGATTTTTGAAGTTTATGGACACCCTGTTTTTTTTGCCCAATTAATTTTTCTAAGTACATGTAATCCAATTTTTTGGTCATTCTGATTTTCACCAAAGATAAATGAGTGTAAATTTTGGGACATTTACAATTAATCTGAATTCAACCTATTTGAACTTAATTTGGTGACATATAGCAGCACGTTCATGTGTTCAACATACTGATTTAGGTCAAAACACTTAGCAGAGGAATATTGGAAGTCACTTGGCATTATGTTGGTACATTGGCATGAATACCTGTAATAGACGAAGACTTCAACAAATAGTTTATGAAGAGATCCTTGAAAGAAATCGGGAAACAGGAAGTTCCTTTTTATGCATTTGGAGTTTTTTGTTTGTATCATTTAAGGAACTACTGTTTGATGTAAATAAGAAACAAATATTGTTAAAGTGTACTCTTGATTGTTTATGAAAATTCATGACTTGTTCATAAGTGTCATTTCACAATTCAATTATCTACAGTATGATGCTCCTGCTTAAGAAGTGTGAAAGTAGGCCCCAATGTTATTGCACCGTATTTAATGCCTTAAAGACAACAAAACCTTAATTACTACTAATGTAGTAACTTGCCCAGTTACAGAAATAAAATGATTTGGAATATTGAATCTATTGACAACGTGTCTCTAAATTTTAAGAACTTGTAATTTAATGGTAGTCTGTGAAGAAACCTAATGTGTTATTGGATCACTTTTAAATTGAGATGTGATGATTGCCACTATTGTCTTAAGATTTTGACTAAAGTTATACATGACAATTTATTTTCCTGCAACTTTTTATTATGATTATAAGGTGTGTGAAATAAAAGTTTAAACTGTAACAATAAAATACTCTTAATACCAAGATGTTACTCTAGCATGCAGCTTAGCACACTGGAAGCATGTTGTGACTTCAAAACTTTTGGGTGATTGTGGTAAGTGTTGAAGCACACTTCCTACATACCAATAACATTTGGGATAATCCTCATAATTGGTTCTTGCAAAGCTGCCCCCCCCCCCCCCCCCTTATGAACATGTCTACATAATAAGATCCTTTAAACTATAAAAAAAAAAGATTAAATGACAAAATCAATAAATTATTAAAACAATACCGAAAGTTAAATACCAAAAATTTGCCCTTATTAAGCCAAGGAATGACACGGACCTTACTTAAAAATGCACATAAGCCATACAAAGAAGAGCAGCATCATTATTAAAACAATACCAAAAGTTAAATACCAAAAATTTGCCCTTATTAAGCCAAGGAATGATACGGACCTTACTTAAAAATGCACATAAGCCATACAAAGAAGAGCAGCATCATTACATAAGACTGTATTTCTGATTGTAATGTATTGATCCAATGTTACCCCAGCCTATCTAGAAGAAGCCAATCAATATCACTGTATAATTGATATATGATGTATGGTAGAATTTGCGTGTCTTCATTATGTGGAACACAGGAAAAATTAGGTTCATGTGTATTGACTTATTTACAAACCTAAATAATTACCATTATTCATTTTGAAAATGTTTGTCAATAAAACAAATGTGCCGAAGTGTTACAGTTGCAACATGGCAAAAAATTTCTGACTGACACAAAAAACTATAAATGTGTCCACCATTAAATAAGACCCCTGCAGGGGAAAGCAAATCATCCTACTAGTTTGACCAAAATATGAACAACAACATATAATATGGGAAGCTTTAGCATGAATACAATTAAATTACTCCTGCCACCTTTTTTGGAAATAACTTTATCTGCCTACTTTTAAACTTAAATAAAGCCTCTACAATATGCATGCAGAGTTTTCTAGCTGGAAACACATTAATGCTTATAATGCATACAAATTATTTTGCAAAAGCCGCTTTGATCTTTTCTTGTGTACTGCTTGCTTATTTCTTTTATAACTCTTTAAAGGCTATCAGTTAGCAAACTTGACAAATGAAGGAATTTCCATCAGAGTTGAAACAAACTAAATTACGTAGGTTGATTAAAACTATGGCTTCCTTGACAACAGGTAATTGTAGGCTTCATACTGGCTTTGAGCTCCTTCTAAAAATAATCAACAAAATGTATTGTACATTCTCAAGTATTGAAATATTTGTTGGAAAACACCAATACACGTAAATGGAAATCATTTCCCAAAAATCCCAGTTTTTCCATGTGTATCACAATTCATGAATTGTAGAATTTTTTCCCCATAAAATTTAACAAAAATCACTGCCTGCGAAGGTCCTTCCTCAAAATTTCACAACAAAAGCTCTTACTAATTATTCTGGGAATTAATAAATGACTTAAAAATCCTAAAATTCCTTACTAAGTTATTGTCCCAACAGAAATGCAAACTTACTTACATACCAGGGTAAAGGGTTGCAAACGATACAAAAAAATGCCCATATATTATAAACCTAAATCAAATAACAACGTCATCATCAGTCAACCTGAAGACAAATTGCTAAGGAGTTTTTCTATGACATAAAAAAATACCCACATTCAGTCGGTTTTTTACAGATGGCATTACGGCAAGCCAAATTTATTATCAATAACACAAAGTCATAATAAACAAAACAAAGTAAAGACAAATAAATTCAGGTCAAGTCTCTTGTTATTTCTAGCAGCAGCAAACATGCGGTGTTTGTGGACTCCTTCAAGTTATGCATACAAAACCAATAACAGGAAATTGCCACCAGATACAAGTACAGACCTCAAATAGTTAAGTATAAGAGCAGCCAATGTATCTTCAGTATATGCTGGCACATCTTGTAAAGCTATTTGCTTTTGATTAATCCTTTAAGATAAAGTAACATAGCAGTTTAGAGTTATAATGATCAATAACAAGAAACCAAATGGCTATAATTTGTATTGGCCATTATTTATAATTTTCAAAATAAAGCATTGCAGTTTTACGGTATTTATACTGTGTTATAATGGAAAGCACTTAACTTTGTCAAATGCTAAAGCAATTGTAATTTATCAGTATTGTGTAAACTTTAAGAGACTTGTTCACCAATTTTTTCATTTTGGGAAAAATGTCATTACTTATGAATTTACTGAAACAAGAAAGCCAAAAGGCCTTAGGTCGTTCACCTTAGACATGTAGAACTTGTTTCAGTAACTTCATAAGTAATGACATTTTTCCAAATTGCAAAAATGCAAAAAAAAAACAGTTATGAATAGATTTTGTGATTTGTGTAATAACTGTAGGTTTTAAATAGTTTTTAACTCTGTTTTGACACAGAAATTATGTGGTCTGAAACTGTATTACAACAAAAATTAATATACGTTTTTACAATTATCCTAGAAGCTCCCATAGGCACTGTGCTCAGTTGAGCTATAAACTCACTGTAATACCGGTACTTGGCATAGTGTCAAATGATTATAATAATGAATTACAACATAAATAAAACATGAGAACTCTTAAGCCCACACCTGAGTTCAAGTTCAAGATGTCAACATTCTGATCCAGTTTCATCAAGCTTGTGTTATGTTGATTCTAGAGTGGTAAAAGTTTTGTTAAAGATTTGACCATGTGACCTACATGTAGTTCCTTAATGTACCATGTGACCTACATGTAGTTCCTTAATGTACCATGTGACCTACATGTAGTTCCTTAATGTACCTGACCCAGTTGACCATGTGACCTACATGTAGTTCCTTAATGTACCTGACCCAGTTGACCATGTGACCTACATGTAGTTCCTTAATGTACCTGACCCAGTTGACCATGTGACCTACATGTAGTTCCTTAATGTACCTGACCCAGTTGACCATGTGACCTACATGTAGTTCCTTAATGTACCTGACCCAGATTCAGACTTGTCCTAGTCAAGATAAGCATTCGGATCAAGTTTAATCAAAATAGCATGAAAACTATGGCCCCTAGAGTGGTAATGAGCTAAAAGTTGCAGGGTTCACGCTGTCAATAGCCATTGTCGCAAATGGCAAAAAATAAAAAATTCTGGCATCAAACTTTTTCACATTTTTTGAAAATCCACATTTTTCTGCTCAATATTGCCTAAAAATGAAAGATGCCCTGTTTACGGCAGTCATTATGCAATAGATTTCCATGATGTAAGCAGTGTCCGACAAATCCATTGCCCGGAGCCCGGGGGCTACCGAAATTTTTCATCGGGCTACTGAAATTTTCAAACTGACGCCCGCCGGGCTACTATAAATCTATAAGAGCGATAGCCCGGTTTATTGACAGACATACGTAGAATAAACACGCTGACCATGTGTTTGTAGACTGTGTATTGCTTAAAATCCAATAACAAAGGGCAATCAATTATCTAATCAGTCACCGATCACTTGCGGTAATGTCTTAAACAGTAACAGAGTATTTTAATCATCCAATCAGAATCAACATTTGTCGTCTGCTAATAATATAATGAGAGCCGGTTGGATAGTTGGCGCACATGATGCAACATCATTTCGCAGTTTGGAATTCTTTGTTAACCGCAACAATGAGTAATAGCGACAACGTTTTTGATGTCGTTCAATATCCAAGGACGCCGAACATTAAATAAATCAAAACAATAGCGGATTCTTCAAAACGGTAACGAAACCGAAAATGAATATTAATAAAAAAGATGTGAACGCGGTTAACACCTGCTAATTAGTTTGCATTGTCAATTAATAATTGGATTAATCGACTGTTAATCAATAATCTCATATATGCCCGATTTATATTTTTAAAACCAAACTATGGGTGGGTAATATAGACGATAAGAGTGATAAACACAAACGTTTGAAATTTTTCTCAAGCGTCAAATGAATTTCGGCATATGGTTCTATTTAAAGATATGATGAAATAAGCTCCCAATCAGGACCGTTGTATTGCAACATGCGTAAATCACCTGCCACGGTTTGCACGCGTTGTGTACAGCTATTTTAGGTTACAAAATTCTACATTTAAGAAATGAATTCTTTTGTCCAGATAAAAAGCGCGCGAAAATTGGCGTGGGTGTATTTATTTGTAAATAAAAATTTCGTAGCGGGTACAACATTGAGATCATTTAATTTCCATTAAAAGTTCCGTTGTGAAATTCAACTAAAGAACCGGGGTATCTCGCGAATAATTTTGCATTGACATTTCCTCTGAATAAAATATAATGTAAACACGCTGTATCGTTACCGTTACGCTGTATCAGTTCCTTCATTATTGAAACAATTATTGTATTGTATACTGACTGCACACAAGTGTCGTAACATACGGATGCAATACGTAAATTCGGACAGTACTTAAAGTCGGACACGAGTAAATAAATGATTTAATACTCTTTATTTCTTGAAACTCGGTATTTGTTGTTAAAAAGGGCAATTGCATTGATTAACACCACACAAGTCAATCGTATTGATCATCTAAACGCTTTATTTACGTTTACGACTTAACGTGCTGTCCGAATTTAAGTACACATACATGCGCACATACATGTAATATCTACATGTAGTATATGATTTTCTTTGGTACATTTACATACACGGTGCCTGTAATGTAACATTAATTTACGATATTGACTGTGTACATCAGACTACTTGCTTTTTTATGTATATGTATGTATACATATTATGTATATGTAAATGAAGAAATAAAATAAAGATGAAAACCTGCCTCTTATCATTTTGTAGGAAATTTTTTTTATGGGCTACCAAATATTTTTATTGGTAGCCCAGTGGGCTACCTGGAAAATAAGAAATTTGTCGGACACTGCTGTAAGCAATACTGCTGAAAATCAATGGAGCGTGCTGACTGCCGCCCATAGGCATGCTGCGGTGATTTTCGCGATTATTTGGGTTGTTGTTACAAGTTATATTAATTGGTTGTCAGTTTTATTGTTTCAGAGATAAGATCAAGACAACCATGTAATATACCAACTTAGCACTAAAAGTGAAGTGTTTGTCACAGTATACGAAGCTGATTAAGGAGTGAGATTGACAATAATAACAATTAACAAGATAAGTATCGATTGTTTGTAGCAAAATCTGTGTGATTAAATGCAATAATTTAACATTTTAGATTGATTTGTGCTAATCAATGCGACATACTTTTTCCTTTTCACTCAACAAAATGACAAGTTCAGAATGTATAACGCCTAGTAAAAAGCGAATGGTTGATGTTCAGTTGAGATTCCTACAAAAATGCAAAAAAAAACACTACAAATTCTTCAGCTATTAGAAATTGATTACTATAATATCAAATTATTTCCTTTTTGTAAGCTGCTGAAGGATCCAATCTGTGGCAATATGCAAGTTGCTTGTTCAATGTCCTGTTATTAATTTGCTGTTATTATCCCCACGCTTTTCAATTGTGTCTATCTCCACCGTCTGTCCGTCCGTCGTTCCTGGCAACTATCTCCTCCTACACTATAAGCACTAGAACCTTGAAACTTACACACATGGCACATGTACATATAGCTATGAGCATATGTGCAACCCTGCACTATTTGGAATGTTGATCTGACCCCTGGGTCAAAAGTTATGGGAGTTGGGGTGGGGCAGAGATTTTCACTCATTTTTATGCCCCCGGTATGGTGCACTGGCCTTAACTTTTGCAATATTGAAGATAGCAACTTGATATTTGGCATGCATGTGTATCTCATGGAGCTGCACATTTGGAGTATGAAAGGTCAAGGTCATCCTTCAAGGTCAAAGGTCAAAAAAACAAATCCAAGGGAAGTAATAAGCTTTAAAGGGAGGTAAGTAATGAACCTGCCATATGATAATTTTTTTAAATTAAAGCGGCGCAGGAGAGGGCATTGTGTTTCTGACAAACACATCTCTTGTTTTATGTTATTTTACATTAACTTCTTCATTTCTACACTGATTCACTTTCAATTGATACTGAACATCTCTTTTGACAATACGGTCAATCTCAACAATGCATGACCCCATTACCAATCCTGGGGTGACTCCTGGGTCAAACATGGGGCGTGGGATATGCGTCAGCCTCTGCAGCGCCATTTCTTGTTGAATTTATTCCGTAAATAAAATTTATTTAAAAGTGTAGTGATTTAAGGTCACTTCCAACAGCCTTGCTGTTGAGCTAGCTTTTCAGCGACGTGGTTAGAGTGTCTGTTACCACTCCGGAGGTCGTGGGTTCGATCCCCCATTGGAGCTCCATATTTTTACAATAATGGCGACGAGGCAAACACAAAAAGTGATTCAGAACATGGGAGTGAGCTGCCTAATGGCTTCAAGGAGCTGCTTGTGAAGCGGTCCATAATATAGCAAAGTGTCAAAGCCAGGGATCATATTTTTTCGGTTTTGTCGGTCCTAGAATGATTGGGGTCATGTAAGACCGATTGAAAATCCCAAACAGGGTTTGCTAAAATTCCCATGTCATGAAATCGATAACACAGTGCACATGCTAACAAACCCTAATTACATTCTTATCTGGATTAGGTGTGATAAACCATTCGCTGCATTCTCTAAACTGGTCAGGACTTGTTTATTGCATGTCAGCCAACTAGTATCAGAGTATGACCCCAAGCAGCGAAGATTCACGCGGTTGTGTATTAGTCATGCATGAATAACCCCGTGTCAATATCAATCTATAATTTCACTGGCTTATACCTAGCACACCGGTCCGTAATGTGTACTCGTCCACAATAAAATCGTTGACAGTTACTAGTATCAGAGTATGACCCCAAGCAGCGAAGATTTATGCGGTTGTGTATTAGTCATGCATGAATAACCCCGTGTCAATATCAATCTATAATTTCACTGGCTTATACCTAGCACACCGGTCCGTAATGTGTACTCGTCCACAATAAAATCGTTGACAGTTACTTCGGAGATAAAAACCTCGATGTTATCCTCGTGGAAATTGTGCATTTCATGCATGATGCAGTAAACTTTCATATAAACAAAGAAGAAAATCGGATATTCTGCATTAATTGTGGGCGGTCCTTATACACTGAAAGCACTAAACAACAGGGCTTAACACTAAGGCACGTCTGAACGACATTCACTGCCTGTACCTAGGTCCGGGCTAGCCAATGTCCCAGAAACATGCCCGACCGGTCGTGTGTATTTTGGGAGGGATAATGTGTTCTATATCAATAAACTGCATTTTAAATAACCTTTTCAAAGATGCAACAATCTTAATACAGTACGATCAGATGACAATTAAATCCCAGAGTGAAGTCGGAGACAACAAACGGATCGTATCTCAAAATAGATTTGGAACCCCCTGATTGCAATCAAAAAGAGGCCGATAATTCAGAAAATCCCCGGCAGTTTTCCTGGTAAAACACGTCAGTACCTATTTTTAAACGGAATTCCGCTAGATACGGTTTTTGATTGGTTTCCTCGTAGTGACGTGTTTTCTCAATAAAAATACGCCCAGGATCGTCTGGGGTGGATGAAGGCAACTCGACATTAACACAAAGTTACTATAAAATTATTAGTTATTTATCAATTTAAAATAATTGTAATTTGTTTGATCAATTAGAAGTGTTTTGACAATCTTTTTTACGCAATTCAATTAGCAAAACTAATATTAATGGTCGATCCCGGCTTTTAGTAGAGAGTTAACCCTGTACAATTGTTACGACTACCGTAACACGTTATTTTGCGAAACCTAAGATTCACTTACCATTTGTTGTCAGACGGTAACCGTGGCAATCTATGTAAAAAAAAGGTTTGGCTTTACGGGTGGGGATGTGGGTTCCTCAGATAAGAAAAGAAAAGGGAAGGAGGAAAGTAAGAGAAAGTATGAGGAAAAAAAAGGAAATTTCTCCCGAAATGGCATGAAGATTACAAATAGATGTCTTAAGTAGATGAATATTGAATTCATTAGCAATAGAAAGGCAAGCTAATAAGAATTATTGAATCATAATTGCGCACCTCTACGCACAAGAAAATACCAGTTGAATGATAAATATAAAGGTTTTGATATACTTGGGTCAGTGCACATGAAAGATTGGTAAGGGCTAGTAGGTTCTGCATTTACATGCCCGAATGGGCTAGTTGAAAAAAAAGTTAGTGTTAAGCCCTGAACATGCCGATACATTTTCCACTAGCGAAATAATCCGGCAATAAATGAATGAAAGTCGCTGATCTGATTGACAGAACAGCCGAAAGTTATTTTTATAGACGGAACTTCACATTAAATAGTACACAAGAAAAATAATAAACATTGTATAAATCTTTAGTAAAAATGGTGTTAGAATCGAAATAATTCGTGTACTTTATTGCTTGTTGTTAAATAACCCACAACCGGAAGTTTATATGCGGGGTTTCAAATCACTCATGCTTCGCACTCGTGATTTAATCCCTATGCATCTTAACTATCAGCCGTGGGTTATTCCACAACAAACTAACGTACACGAATTATTTCTTAACTATTTGGTTTTGTTATTGTCAGTAGCCAACCTACGCACAGACATTTGTTTGGTTCAGTGCATGTTTTATAAGCAATTATCGAGTTGACAACGATTTAAAACATCGGTATAGACTTACACAGATTAATAATATTGACGATGAAAAAAAGTCAGCACACTAAACAACAATGAAACAGCAAATGATAAAACCAATTGAAAAAACTTGTTTGTTCTGTTTAAAAAAATGCCTAAGGGAATTTAACTTGTACATTCAGGGGTTTTTTTTACCAAGAAAGTGACGCCGATATTCGGCGTCTTCCCCTACCAGAATTTTTCCCCTAAAAATACCATTTCCCCTCCAAAAATATAATTTTTCACCAAAATATAATATTTTACCCTCAAAGAAATGTTTTTTTTCTTTTGGGAAGTCGACGCTTATCCAATTTGTATCATGTACAACGATCTCGCTCTCTCTCTCTCCTGACGAACACTCAAATCTGGGAATCCCAGTGATTCTATATATAGCTCTTAAATTACGTCATGGCAGGTTTTTTTTGGGGCCGATTTCATAGCCGAAATTCGGCTATATTCCCAATCCCAATAAGTATACTTTTTTCCCAAAATGTGGCAAAAAATTCCCAATTTCCAAAAAAAAAAAAATTTTTTTTTTTATTTTTTAGAAAGAAGTGTCTTATACGTATTTTATCTCAATTTTAATTCAATTACATCTCACAAAGTATTTTATGATTTTGTTCTTTTAATTTTAATGATTATATATCAAATTTAGTATTTCCCTAATTAGTGGACTTTTCGTGTGGAAAAAAAGGCTAATGAATTAATTTTCCCAATTTCATGAAAATGCCGATAAAATTCCCAATTCCAAAGCCATGGGCTTTCTTCCCAAAAAGTGGGAAAAAAACCCTGCATGGAAACCGGGCAACTAATCGTATTAATCATGTGACTATTTTACTGGATTCCGGTCTTGCGCGAGAAGGGTGTTTCGTCAATTAATTACCGGAAACCAGTCGAATTTTCATCCGGGTTATGTGAAAGCCAAGATATAAACGTTAAAACAGAAAAAAGTCTCACAATTGGCGTTCATACACGAACAAAATAAAACGTTCGGACTCGGAAAATATTAATTGCGTTGACGCATTTTTTAAGAATGAATCATCAAAACCCGTTGAAACCCAGCAGGATTCGGAGGTACATGTAATCAACATCGATTAATACTGTCGGATTATTGTGAAAGTGAAAGTAGACAATCGGCTTCCAATACTGTAGCAGATCTAGATCGTCAACCCATTCATCATGAAATTGAAATCACAATATTGACATCGTTCCCCGGCCCAAGTTGAAAACATTTCCCATTATTAGATCTACCCCTGCAACTTTATATAGGACTTTGACTTTAGTATCATACTTGTTCATGTGTTTAAGAACAAAAAGGTCAGAGACATGACTCTTTTTCTAAAAAAAACCCTGAAGTCTGTAGGTGAGTTATAGACATTGAAATGAACAGTTTTTATTTTTTCCCCAAAATGTCTCTTTCGCGCTTGATTTTCCCCTTTTACCCAGCGTCTTCCCCTTTTTCTAAAAAAAAAACCCTGACATTTATTATACCACCTTCATGAATGGCAAAATCAATGGTATATATTTTAATGCAATTTGTCATGATTTCGGATATAAATTTTCGGACACTTTTTCCCCATTGAAATCCAGACCGATTGATGTTGCGGGAAAATATGATCCCTGGTCAAAGCTGTAGCGGGCATGTCTGGCCTTGAAACTTTAAGAGGGGGAGGAGTGTAGTGATTTAAGGTCACTTCTAACAGCCGTGCTGTTGAGATAGCTTTTCAGCGACATGGTTAGAGTGTCTGACTACTACTCCGGAGGTCATGGGTTCAATCCCCAATTGCAGATCCGTATTTTTACAATAAAATGTTACTATCAATGATCAATATTCATTACTTACGGACAATCAGTCGTAAGGTCATCTTTGGTCCGAACCTGAACGGGGGCTATTTGCTCCACGTTTGCATCGTAATTGCGAAAACAGTTTGTTATTTTTTCATCCAGAGACTTCACAAGATCTGACAGCGAACCTGACAATGTTTCATTGACACCAAAATTATCTGGATTCGGATCGCTTTTCTCATCGTCACTAACGTGTGACACACAGTTTTCGCCAGAAGACTGAGCGTTCATAGCAGTCTGAAAATCATTAAAATCGTTCCATTCTTCAGTTTCAAAACTCGCTAGTGGAGCCTGGAACTGCAGCTCGGCCATCTTGGATAATACTCATCGGTGACCTAGACCTTCATAAATTATAAGCTAGAATACAACCGTACAGTAAAGGTTTCAAACCACTAGTCAAGTAACTTTTATGGCATTCTATACATAGATGGTGACGTCACGTAAGACGTGTTCTCGGACAGATGCTCTTCGTAATTTTCATTAACGACATCACTGAAAACATAGAAAATGATAGCCAGCTGTATTTATATGCAGATGACACAAAAATATTCAGGGAAATTGCCTCGGAAAAAGACAAAGAAATGCTCCAGCAAGACATATTTAGCATGAGTAAATGGTCTGACAAGTGGCTGCTCCGATTCCATCCAGACAAATGTAAAACAATGACTATAAGTAATAAGAAATTGTGCGAAAGAACATACAAATTAAGACCAGACTTGAAACCTATGGAAATAAGCCATGCAGAGAAAGATATAGGGGTCACCATAGACGATAAGCTTACATTTGGACAACATTTAACTGAAAAAGTAAATAAGGCAAACTCAGTATTAGGTGCAATGAGAAGATCCTTTGAATACCTTGACATTCCAACATTCAAAAAGTTATATACTGCACTGATCAGACCTCACGATGAATATGCCCATCCCATCTGGTGCCCCTACAAGAAAAAAGACATTATTACAGTTGAAAACATGCAGATTAGGGCTACTAGAATGATTCCTGGACTAAACAACCTATCATATGAAGAACGATTAAAGAAATTGAACATACCAACATTGAGTTATAGAAGAGTAAGAGGGGATATGATAGAAGTTTATAAACTACTGAATGGAAAATATTATTTTGATGAATAGGAATTGTTAAAACTGAATCAAGAAAGCGTAACTAGGGGAAACAATAAGAAATTATATAAGACAAGAACTCGTTTGGACATCAGAAAGTTCTCATTCAGCCACCGAGTCGTTGACACCTGGAACTCATTACCAACAGCGTTATTACAGCTACATCTATAAAGTCATTTGAGGCAAGACTTGATAAATATTGGAAAAACCAAGAAATTGTTTACAGCTTTGAAGCTAAAATCTCGACCGGAAGAGATAAAGAAAATGAAGAGCTTGAGTCAGAGGCTGAGGGCCTTCTTCAAGAACTCATCTAAGGTAATCTAAGGTAAGACCGGTGTGTACACAATGACTTTTATGGCATATCCGAATGTGACATGCTTTCCGTGTGTTTAAACATGTGTTTATCGAAAGATCTTTGCCTCTTTGTTTGATCTGTAACATATTTCAGTGGCTTTACACAGGTCAGGTTTTGACTAATTGTAAAAGACTCACTCAGTAAGACTGCTCGCTATTTCAATACTTTAATGCTCACTCTCTTGGACTCCGTATATATAAACTAAATCACCGTGACGACAACGTCATGAACGTCACCGACGTCATTAACAATAAGATATGTTCTATGAATAGATCTCAAGGATATATAGAGGATATTTGTTGGATTCGATAAAATATCGATTTTAATTCACGAGTGATCATATACAATAATATTTTCACGAGTGGCGCAGCCACGAGTGAAAATATGTATTGTTTATGATCACGAGTGAATTAAAATCGATATTCCATCGATTCCAACAAATTTTCTTTTTTATTTTATGCTTTTTTCACCGTTTATTTACATTGTAAAAGAGTTTAACTGGATAATGTCGCTGGATTTATGACGTCATTTCGTCGAAAAAATGACGTCATTTCACTGTAAAACAGTGAAAAATATCGTTATTTTTCACTGTTATTTTTTACTGTATTAAACAGTGAAATATCAGTTTTATTTCACTGATATTCTCTATAAACCACCGGAAAGCATAAAATAAAACATTTCTCCTAACATTTGAAAAAGAATGAAATTGTGCAAATTAAACAAAAAAAATAAATTATCAAATAACAATTGATTAAAAGTAGGGGTGGCATCGAATACCAATATCGGTATTCGAATGTTCGCAAATTAATTCAATCGAATATTCGAATATTCGCATAAAACGGCTGGATTGATTTTTCCTTGTTATGTGTTAATTTCCATTGGTTTGTAAGTTATATCCGTTTGCTAAATACGAGTCTGTTTATTAACGTTGCTATCGAATAATTGTATCGCTGTCGACTAATACTATGACCGATACTGTGATCGGGCACAAATAGAATGAAAAACATCGTGTCATAGAATTTTATTTTTTAATGATTCCACAGATTTTTAGCAGACCGCGCATATGTAAAACAAAGTTTACACACATTACACGTTGCGGTCTTCTTATCCACAGACCGTGTAAAGTATTCCATACTGCAGAAAGGGCTGATGGCATTTTCAGATTTGAATTATGATTCCTCGATGATTGTTTAATTTATATCATCTGTTACTTTTGAGTAATTCACATATTTAAATGTCTGTTCAAACTGTGATCAGAAAAAACTAAATTATTATTCGCCAGTAAATTGAAGCCCTTAATTGGTACCTAATTGACAAACATTAGTTCGGGCCCTTTCTCATAGTAAGTATATTGCATTGCGCGATTTGAGTAATTCACACATTTTAATGGCTGTACATACTGTGATCACAAAACTTAATTATAAATCGCCAGTCAATTGTAACCGTAAATTGGCACCCCATTGGCAAACAACAGTCGGGGCCTTTCTTAGAGCGTGTATATTGAATTGCGCAATCAACACTGATACGGGCCGCGTTATCAGTTTGACACGAAGAACGTCACGTCAAACATGTTACTCCCAGGTGATTTCGGTTACTTTTTAGTAAGCGGTTCGCAGGTCATTAAATATTGGTGAAATTACGTTTGGAAAAATATGCGAATATGCGAATATCATTTTTATTATTCGAATGCTGACCATTCAATCGAATATTCGAATATTCGAATAATTTTGCCATCCCTAATTAAGAGTTAAATCAATGTTTATGATGGTTATGAATTGACTCCTGTTCCTTGAAAGGCATCAACCATAAAGCCATTTCCGATCAAGTCATAACATTTGCTGATATGTTGAACGCTTCTTGTTAAACTAGATCTGGATAAGCTGTGATCCGATTCATCAGAAGATGAATGCATGTTGCTCTTGCCTGGTACTGTATTCTCGTTATGATCGTTTTCAGCAGATTTACATACTTTGGCTATGTGGTGCCACTTGTTGCAATAATAGCACCTTTTCTCATAAGCTATACAATGATCCTTTCTTGCATGCACTTGATTTCGTCCACAATATCCACACTGTGTGTAATTTCTCTTTGCTATTTTCTGTCTTTGCAAATGCATTTTGGTCCGACTCCTGACTGCATGAATAAATTCTCTGGATTCTTCTTCCAAACTGCTTGAAGCTTCACTATCTGTGTCATTGCTTGTATATCTAACTTATCTCGATCCCCTGTAAGGTGTAGGTCTGTATCTGTTCCCATGATCTTTTGATCTACAAACCTTTGCAAAATGGTTCAATTTACCGCAAGCATCACACTCTTTTCCATAAGCTGGGCATTTTTCTTTCTGGAACGGGTGTTTCATTTCGCAGTATCTACAATTCAAGCCTCTGTCGTTTCGCGAGTCACTAGCAGCTATAAATGATTTCTTCTTTTTGCTTACTCTGGCAATGTCCCGTTCTTGGAAACCCATCGCTCCAATCTGGACAGACGTATCCTCGTGGATTTGAGCATCGCTCAATGCTTCTTGGAGTGTCAATTGTTTATGTAATACTTTTCTTACAAACTCAGAATTGCTAGTAGTTTGCTCAAGATGTTCAAGTATACGATCATCTATGTCCACAAAATTGCATGAAAGCGCCTTTTCCCGTAGCCAAGCAGCATATTCAATTGTGCTTTCCCCGCTATTGGGGCGCATCTTAAAGAATAAATATCTAGAGTAATGTTTGTTCTTTTTAGGCGAAAAATAATCCGATAACTTACTTGTCAGCTTCTCATATTTGGTACTTTTCTCCGGATCCTATAAACTTCTACTTAGCCTTTTTACCTCTGGCCCGCTGTAGATCAGTAAAGCGTCCGTTTTGTCATCATCTTCGGTGATTTTGAAGTATCTGAGTTGCCTTTCAAAGTCCTCTAGCCATTCACACCATGCCTCGCCCGTTGCTATGTGGTCGCTGCAGTCCACCCGAAACGATTGCAAATCAAGCCTTCTATTGCAGTTCGCCATATCTCAATTCCGTATTATGCGCGCAATAACAGCTGCATCAGTCCTCCATTTTTTTCTCTCGTCGCCAATGTAAAAGACTCACTCACTAAGACTGCTCGCTATTTCAATACTTTAATGCTCACTCTCTTGGACTCCGTATATATAAACTAAATCACCGTGACGACAACGTCATGAACGTCACCGACGTCATTAACAATAAGATATGTTCTATGAATAGATCTCAAGGATATAACACTAATGTTATCACTTATTCTCATAGAATCGTCCCTCCTCATTGTATCATGCCTTTTACGAACACCCCTCAAGAAGTGCTGGGCAGTAAATGCTTTTTCATTTCAGAAGTTTACACTTATTTGCTGCTTTTTAATGACAATTACGAATATCTTTCTCACTATTTCCGGGTTTCTTTTGAAAGTAGGTCACGTTTATTCCAGCCGATATTATGATTACACATAATTGTGTTCGTTTGTTTTTGGTTTATTTGTAGGTTTATCAAATTAAAGCCGGTTATTTGTGATTTTTTTAACAGAAACATGGGCAAGAGTTTTGTTTTTCCATTAAAAAATATTTACAGAAAAAGAACATGTGCATAGTAACAAACCTTAGCAACCAATCAGAAGGCCGATATTATGAGAAACGTTGTACATTATACTGATAACATCTACATCTACATGATACTGCTATACAATCGTATGAACGATTATCAGAAGCAGGCGCGTTGTGGGAAAATAGCTGTTAATAGTGTGTTAAGTGCAATTACCTAGGTGCAGATAAAAAGATAAAAGAAGCTACAAGACTAAGATAAAAGGTTAAAATCAGAGTAGACTTAGAACTGGTGGAAAGGATGCAGCTGCCCAGTAAAGATACCTAAACTGGGACTAGCTTGTAAGGACACAGGCAGGCCATTCCACAGACGAATACTACGTGGGAAAAATGAATTGGAGTGCTACTGTGTCCTTGAGTATGGTACAAGGTAGTTCAGGTTTCTGGTGGGTGTCAGGTGGTGATGGTCAACCCACACAATATTATTTTGGATTTTGTATAATAGGATGACATAACTGATGTTTCGACGCTGTTCTAAAGTTTGCCATTGGAGATTATTTAGCATTTGGGAGACACTACTGGTGTAATTGTAGTGATTGCAGACATACCTGGCAGCTGATCTTTGGACTTCGATTTTGTAGATTAGATATTTTTGCCAAGGATGCGAAACAGTGGAGCAGTATTCTAACTGGGGCCTTACATAAGTTTTGTAGGCAGTCTCTTTAACCTTTTTATTTGAATTTTTGATATTTCTTTTGATGAATCTGAGTGAATTGCTGGCCTTAGATGTTATATTGTTTATGTGATTGGTCCATGAAAGGTCGTTACTTATGGTGACACCTAAATATTTTGCAGCCTCAGTGATGTTAAGTTCTATGCCATGAAGTTTGTATGGAAAAAGGACAGGATGTTTCTTGCGGCTGATTCTAAGAATTTTTACATTTGTCGGGGTTAAATTCCATGGACCAATCGGATTCCCAGTTTTCAAGATTAAAGAGATCATTTTGGAGGGTTTGTGCATCTTGGGTGGATCTAACTGTTAGATAAACTATGGTATCATCTGCGAAGAGTCTAACCTTGCTCTTAACACTGTCAGGGAGGTCGTTTAATTTATGTATGAGAGAAATAGGCAAGGTCCGAGCACTACATGGAGCTTAGTTTTGCCAGTATTTTGGCAAACATTACCGATTTTAAGACGTTTTGTTATATAAAAGAAAACACATTAAACTATAGATTGACGTGTATGTTTTTCAATTTTATCACTTAAAATATTTAAATGTTTTCATTAAGAGGGCCGATACTACGGATACACATGCTGCATGTATACACAATTGGTGGTGGTATTTATATACGCATACGAAGAAAGTGTTACAACATCATGATTTATATGCACAATAATTCAATATATCAAATGTTTTGGGTCTAATCAATTTGAATGAAACATTTCTACGAAATAGAGTCCATTTTGAGACGTGTATGTTGCTTTTATTAATTGTTTTAGCGAACTAAGAGGTCAATACAATGTGCTTGGTATTTACATGCAGTTTGTAGTTAAAACAATGATCAGCTTAGTTGAAACATATTTGCGACCAATTTGTCAATTAAAAAAGACCCAAATTTGAACTTGTTTCAGAATAAATTTATTTAAAGTAAAGACACCAAGAAATAGGATAAAACAACTAGCAAATAGACCGATCCCATGCACACATGATATAATACAAATTTAATGTACAAAACTTGAAACTGAAGATGTCTAAAAAAAAAACTAACATTGTTACACACTAAATTAATTTTCTCAACGAATGTTATTGTCGTACTTTGATCGTTTCAGAAGTCTTGACGTGTGCATAAATTTCGAACGAAATCCTTCCGCGCCTGAGGCTGCATTACATGAGGGCCCGAAGCGTGCCCCAGCACTTCTACCTATCTAATGCTAGACTCACGAAAGTTGAGAAGAATATTTTAATATAACTGAAATATCAAACAACTTTTTTATTACAAGTAAGTAATTTTGGTGTGGTATTTTGCTGTGAGGTAAATCGGAAAGCCTGGAAGTAGCCACGCCAGTCCGGTATGGTGACCACCAACCAAGATCAAATGCGTCGGGAACGGGCATTGAACCCGGATCGCCTAGGCAAGCCGATTGTAAACAATAACAATCAACGAGTCTATATATATATTATACATATAGCATGATCATCGAACCATACCTCACTTGGTTTCGGCTTCATTGAAGTTGCCCACACACATCGGGAACCAAACGAATTTATGTAACCTTTTTAGAAAGCGTATAGTATAAACTACTTTTGTTTCATATTAAGAGTTAAAGCTTGTTTTGTTGAAATATATTTCGTTTTGCAATGTGTACAATATCAGAAACAATTATACAAAAACAATATTTATCATTTAAAGACAAAAGCATAATAAAACAAAAACAACTTTAAGCAATTAACAGTTAACAAAATAGAAGATCTCTAAGACTAACATTGATTTTAACAGTGTTTTCATCGGGACTAAACGGAACGCAGTGATATTTAGACCAAATAGAATTATCTCGCATTTTACGAGAACCATGAAATTTAAGTATCGGGTCTTAAAAAATCCGTACATACCGACGGCCAGATGGACGGACACTTGTTAATAAGCAAATCCGTAAAGACTAGCTATAAGAAAATCTCTTTGAAACTATACAGCATTGTTCGTGGAGAACGGACACTTGCACTGACGCATCAATTTACTGTCGGAAAAATATAGTTAAAAGTCACCAATCCATGTTTCTGAATGTTTGCACATAGAGTTATGGATTTTTTCTCGATGTTTAATGTGTGTGTATATTTCAGTTAACATGCTTTCATTAATGTTCGTATCGATATATGGATACCACGTCTCTGTTATTATAATTATATATGATTGGATTTGTATACAGGTTGTCTGGACCAATAATAGAGTTATTTTTCTGTATTTGATGCTGAACTAAATGATAAAATGTTCAATAAAATACTCATTTTTCCACGCATCATCATCATTTTCCCCCGAAAACGTTTACTAATTATTTCAATAATTTAATCAACAGGTAGGTCGGAAAATAACAACTGTTCTAAAGGAGTTTCGTCCTCCTGATGTATGCGGGAAAATTTCATTGTACATCTCACCCTGGCGAGTAGAAATCTGGTTAGGACAACTGCGTGCTGGAAAAGGAGAAGGTCTTAGAAATAGGTTTTAACCCACGCCGCATTCATCGTTCCCAGGCGGTGACTCCAGTATTATTCAATAGAGTTTATGTTTGTCATGTGTTTTTTTGTGTCTGTAATTGCTTTTCAATTGGTCAATAACGCTTGATTGGTCATTGTCGGCTCGGTTAAGTATACTTACATGTACCCCCCCCCCCGGGTACTGTAAATATACTTTAACTTACCCGGAAAATTTAACGCTAAATCGGTCGTCGTCGACTATTTTTTTGAAATTTATTATATTCATATTTATGTCAATTTTCTGTAAAATGGCTTCTATATTATCGAAACTCATACTCACAAAGCATGTTGATGCAGTTTAAAAAAAAAAAGATAAGTTTGTTTAAGATAATCGGTGGCGCGTTTTACGACATCGGATTTTGGGCGGGAATATAACTCGGGTACAGTATAAAATCGACCGTGTACAATTAAGTATATTTACCGTACTCGGGGTACATGTAAGTATACTTAAGAGTACCCGGGGTACATGTAAGTAGTACCCGAGCCGACAATGACCAATCGAGCGTCAATAACCTTATATGTGAAATACCTCGTCGTGATTATACTAATGGTGTCGGCTGATGCACGTAGAGTTTCACTTTGATTTTACATGTTCACGTCCAGGGATTATGTATGTGGTCGGTGAGGTGCCGACATTCACATTTATTAGAACGATAAAGGGTATTTACATGGATACTTTTTGCACGAGTTGAATTGTATAATTAAATATTTTATATGTACATATTTAATACTAATGAATTCGTCTATTTTGGTGGTGATCGAAGTAAAATAAGTTAATTTATGTTAATTTGCATACAAACAATTGCGTATTCACAGCTCAAATAACCACAGCAGAAATTTCATTTGTTATTGCATATATTGAGGGAAAATACGCTAATAATAACAGTTAAAAGCTACTTATCTGAAAATATTATTAAACAGGAAATAACAAAAACAACAATATCTTTTATATCAATGTTTTGAAATAGATAAAAAAATCTACACAGGCTGAAGAAATACTGGTTAGTCTTTCGCGTTTTAATTTTCAAAGACTTAACAGGACGATCTATATTAAACTCACATAAAAGCTGCGTCATGCAAAAATGGTTTTTAAGTCACGCAAGGTTTCGTGGCCTTATTAGTGGACTGGGTATCTCTGCTATCTCATGACTATACTGCAACAAGGGGAGGCTGGTCTGGAACTACGCTAGCCGAACATGGTATAATAACCATTTTTGCATGACGCGGCTCTTTGAATATCGTATTCTATGATACTTTTGCCTTTCGACAAAAACAGCCAGAGTTTCGTGTACACAAAAGTAGCTCGGTGTTTAAAAACTTTCTATGTACAGGTAGGGTCTACTTAAGGTAATCCGATAATAACATCAGTGAACTTTAAAGTGTACACAAGGAGTTGTGAAAACTTGTGGAACAAACGAGAAAACTTTGGAAATTTAAGCAAAAATGTCCACCTCACATGTTTTCTTTGGATTGATTTTTATATGTATAACCACATCTACTTTAGCTGTGTTCAAAGACTGTGAGTATGTATATATTGGGTTTTGTACAAGTTTACATGAACATGTTTAATGCAAATGACCGTGCAAGTCCTGTCTTGACAAACAACACTGCGACAGGGGCATATAGACAGCTTTTTTATCATCAGTCAACCGTTCATAAATTTAACTCTTTTTTACAACGAACGATTCTAGAAAAAAAGTTTTTGTCTCAACTGTCAAATCATGGATAAGTTCACGGTGGTTGAATGCGCTATTTATATCATCGACACGCTTTGGTGATTTCTTGATGACACTTCATGAATCGAACACAGGGTTCATCGTAAAAATAATTTTATGTAAGCAGTAAAGCCTAGTTTACCTACATTCAGCGAATAGTCTAGCGATATAATGTCCGCCTCACTTACAAAGACTTTGCAGACTCTACTATTCTGTACTGTAGTCCCCAAATGTTTAATTTTCACCGAGGATCGTTTGTTCATCTACATGTATATGTTATGATCATTTTAGTGTTTATCTTTAAATTTACGATACATTCCTTTTGTGGCTTTCTCAACGTTAGTTTTTAAACATTTTTAAAACTACACAATACAAACTTTATCCGACCGTACAAATTGACAAAGTCTTTTCATTTACGCCAGTCGTATCCATTACTGTAAAGCTGAATTTCATAATATTTAATCATCTTGTAGAATAAACACCCATGCAAAGTATTTAAAATATGCATACGATATCAATTATTATTATTATATGACTTTAATTAAAAAAAACACACTAGATATACGGATGCAGTTGTGATATTATGTAAAGCAATCGAACAGTATATCCTCGTTTTTGTGAAAGCCCAACTTCGGTGTTCAAACTCATAATGAGTTCGCGATTGCGTGTTTTTGTCCGTTGAATTGGTATATATATAATACATAGTGAAACGGAACGGACTTTGGTACGGCTTTTTATCCTCATTTCGTCATCATCAGCGTCGTAGTCGTCATTATCATTGTCGTCTCCTTCGTTAGCGTATTGTGTTCGCTACCAAAGCCTGATTGACGCCAGAGTGTATTCGTAGGGTAACGCACTTTTGTGTTGCACAAAACTTGGCCCGACATCAAAGAGCGGTGCAACAGGGTACAAATCTGTATTTTCAATAGCAGCGTACATACATATTATACGATTAGATTTTTAGGTTTGTTGATACAATAAATTTAAAACGAAATCGCTTAAGCGTCGAATCAATAACTTCTTAAAGTTAATGATTGTTGTATAATTTATTTGCGGTTATAAAGCAATTATAATGTTGGAACTTTTTGTACATGTTTTTATGTGGAGAAACGTTCACATATCTAATCAATTTTACAGTTTGAATTGTCTCAATGTTCCCTGAAGTTAAGCGGCATGCCTGTTGATCTAAAAAAAAATCCACAACCTCATGCAAAAATGTCTCACATATACAAGTATCATGATTTACCGAAATGTATGCTGTATTTAGATATAATTTTTTTTATGATATGTTTTAACAACGAGACAATGCCAATCCTTATTGTAGATTGTGCATAGGTTGACTCTTATGCATTTCTCAAAACTAGTCATAATTAATGTAAGAAATGACGAATACTCGTGTACGAGAACAACGTTAATAGACTTTGAACACGTATTAAAACACAGCTGTATTGATGTGTTGATATATACCGGGGTAAACCAATGATTTGCTCCGCAAGAATACTATCACACGCATGATCGGTGTCCGAATTGTGTTCATATTATTTGATTACTTAACGTAAACAACACATTCCTCGACTTTACGAGTATAAAAATAACATCTTTATCAATTAATTTCTTATTAACATTTCGCAAAGAAAATACGTTAAATTTAAATTGTTATAGATCGTATATGTGGAGTTTCTATGTAGCAACATACATTTTCAAATATTATTTGCGCAGTATAGGTGTGATTTTGTTTTTCTATATGTCGCTGTAAAACGATAATTTCCCTGTGCAAGCACAAAGCTTACGTAGTTGAAGTTTCTACTACGCTCCCATCAATGAATTAATCCTTTAATGAATGGTCGATTCTTTATAATATTCTTATTTCTTCCGGTTGGTTTCTCAAGACTGAAAGCAATATAATACCTTACTTTATTTGTAATTGTTTAAATCATTTACGGCTTTGACGTATCTTAACGCAGTATTTTGCAAACATCTTTTTCCCGCGACACAACGCTATAGTTGTTTTTGTTTTCGTCTAGTGTTATGTTATCTTAGGTTATTTTTCGTCTAGTGTTATGTTATCTTAGTTTATAAGACTCATTTCTTTTTTTAAGACAAAAGGTAAATATTTACAATCTGCTCACTTTAAACGGTAAATCTTTCTTTTCGCGTGAACCTATCGTATCTTATAAAACGATGTTAAGCAGATACAATTCATACTCAACATTCGATTTTTGTAAAACAAAATCATCACCATTTTCTTTCCATTCAGGTGGAAGTAAAGAGGCTACAGTCACTAAGGTGCTCTGTAATGGACAGGACTCGGGACCATGTCAGTTGAAAAGGGGACAGACGCTTCACTGGAGATAGATTTTACTTCAAGTAAGTTTCAATGAGTTTGTTTTGCTACCAGTTGAAATATTGAAAATTGTTCACAACAGTTAAACTATGCAAAACGTGGTCGAGCCGGCCTACAGTATACTTGTATATTACACCAATTACCGCAGTTGTTTAATAAAAGTATTCACCAGAACAAAGTGTCTTTGACGGAATCTCACACTGTCTCAATGCTTGATAAAAAGCATCGCATGTATCACATTTTGAAGACAGTATGCAACTACCTGCCGTTTTTTCCTAGGACGTTAACCCATTTATGCCTAGTGGACTCTCCCATCCTTCTCAATTGGATCAATTCATTTCCGAAATAAGGGATGTCTAGTATATTTATTTCTATATTTAGAATATTTCTTACAGAAATTCCTTTAAGCAAACAGCGCAGACCCTGATGAGACACTGCATAATGCGGCGTCTCATCAGGGTCTACGCTGTTTGCCAATGCATTCTTTCTAGACGCTAGGCATAAATGGTTCAAATAGTTTGCACTTTTCACTGTGCTTTTTTAAACCTTGTTTTCCAATTTAAAGTTAAGACATATGATGACTTAATCTATTAACAGACAATAACAATTTATCGAGAAAAAAATGAAGTTTATCCTACGAAAACTTGAACAAGTACTAATTGAACACCTATGGTTATGAATTTTTATTACATGTAGTTATGTTTAAAATCTTCAAATCATGTACATTTCACGTTTTGAAGGTTAAAAGTCGACTCGCGGCATATAAACTCTCAACATATTTGCAGAAACAAGCCAATCACAGCTATCCACCGTCGTTCACGGTGTTTTGAGTGGAGTTCCAGTTCCCTTTTCTATTCCTGATGCCAACGCTTGCAACGGCATTGTGGAGAAATGTCCCATCTCGCCTAATAACAACTACACCTTTAAGGCCAGCATGCCTGTAAAGAGTATCTATCCTTCGGTAAGAAACAAGCAGTCTTATTTTCTGTCTGTGTAAAGATACACGAACTAAAAAAGAATATATATGTATGTATAGTAAAAATAAAACGTACGTGGCCAGAACATTTGTCTGGTTCGGAGAGGAATCCGGTAAACAGAGGATCTTGTTGGGAGGGTTTCCACTGAAACGCAGTTTAAGGTTGCAAGTTAGCAAAATTTAATGAAATACTGGCTCGTAGAAAACAAGCTTATGAATAAAATAAGCACATAAAATTACCGTGTACATTAGAAATATATAGTTTATGCAAATTTAAGCAACATACTATACTACGTGTCATTTATGATGATCGACCCTGTCCAGACTTTATTTAAACAGATTGTTTTTATTGACCTACCGGTAATCATGATCTTCATAGTAAATGCTTTTCTCTTAGCGTCATTAACTATTAATTTCCCAGAAACATTTACGATTCATAATCATAAATCTGCCCAAACCAACAAACATCCTCTATTTTACCCTTCTAGTTTTCACTTAGAGTTGTTTTAGGATCTCTCTTATAATTTCTTTTAATACTAACCCTTAGTGTATGACATGTATCTGTTATATTTGCAGCTCCGGCTTGTAGTGCGATATGAGATCCAAGACCCATCTGGGACGGACGTCATCTGCATTGAGTTTCCGGCTGCAATCGTCAGCTAGTGATACCGCAGAAACGTTTGAAAAGTTGCTTGAATAGTTGCCACCATTTTTTAACACTGTAAAAAAGAAAAACAACAACACATCCGTATTGTATAATTAATCAATGAACCATTTAAGAGTATAGTTTCACCATTTAAATTGTATTATATTTATTATTATTATTAATTATTGTATTATATTTATTATATTGCTACCAGTGTTGTAAGAAGTCATATTTAGAAGATCATATACACATAGTGCAAATGCTAGTAACCCATCAAACATTTTCGATTATACCATATGAGATTGTCTAAGTACCTGCAAAACGCTAAGTATTGCTCTTGTATGTGTTTATTGATCCTTCACAGTGATTATAATGGATGTTTAACCCATTTATGCCTAGTGGACTCTCCCATCCTTCTAAATTGGATCAATTTATTTCCAAAATTAGGTATGTCTAGTATATTTATTTCTATATTTATAATATTTCATACAGAAATTCTTTTGAGCAAACAGCGCAGACCCTGATTAGACGCCGCATCATGCGGCGTCTCATCTGGGTCTACGCTGTTTGCCAAGGCCTTTTTCTAGACGCTAGGCATAAATGGGTTAAGTTGTAATGTATTGTATATCTCAGGTTGTTTGATCTGCTGTGTATTCCACTTTCCCTTAACGTTTCCTGTAGAGCTATATGGTGCATTATTATGCCAGCTTAGATGATTTGACAAGTATTTGAATACAGATTGGTAAGCTGTTGTCTTTTAAACTTTGAAAGCAGTCTGTTGCTGACCTAAAATCGGAATGTTTTGCATGAATACTTTATTACACGCGTGTGTTCTCTATGTTCTGATTGTTTTAAACAAATGAGCGTATTAAGGATAAAACCTTGTATTTCATTGTGCATGTATTTCATAATTCAATATATAGGTGATCCGGAAAACCTAGACTATATACAACCTTAAAGCGAGATTATACGAGCCCCGAGCCGATTGTGACAAAGATATTTCGTACATATTTTCCTACAATAACCGAAGCATTCGTCTTTTTATTTAGTGTTCTTGTGTAGTATGAATATATATTGTTGCAGGAAGTTTAAATGAACCGTTAAACTAAATTTAGATTCACATCGTACATGCATAATTTACATGCTGGCAAGTTCGACTGTACAGACATTTTCGGTTTCAGAATTTAATATCTGGCTTATTTCGCATTTTTCGGCATATGTTCTTCTTAACTTTTATTTCCCCTCTTCGAAGAAGATGAGGTATATTGTTTTGCACATGTCGGTCCGTATGTCCGTCCGTCCACCAGATAGTTTCCGGATGATAACTCAAGAACGCTTAGGCCTAGGATCATGAAACTTCATAGGTATATTGATCATGACTCGCAGATGAACCCTATTGATTTTGAGGTCACTAGATCAAAGGTCAAGGTCACGGTGACCCGAAATAGTAAAATGGTTTCCGGATGATAACTCAAGAACGCTTATGCCTAGGATCATGGCACTTCATAGGTACATTGATCATGACTCGCAGATGACCCCTATTGATTTTGAGGTCACCAGGTCAAAGGTCAAGGTCACGGTGACCCGAAATTGTAAAATGGTTTCCGGATGATAAATCAAGAACTCTTATGCCTAGGATCATGAAACTTCATAGGTACATAGATCATGACTCGCAGATGACCTCTATTGATTTTCAGGTCAAAGGTCAAGGTCACAGTGACCCGAAATAGTAAAATGGTTTCCGGATGATTACTCAAGAACGCTTATGCCTAGGATCATGAAACTTCATAGGTACATTGATCATGACTCGCAGATGACCCCTATTGATTTTCAGGTCACTAGGTCAAAGGTCAAGGTCACGGTGACTCAACTTAGAAAAATGGTTTCCGGATGATAACTCAAGAACGCTTATGCCTAGGATCATGAAACTTCATAGGTACATTGATCATGACTCGCAGATGACCCATATTGACTTTCAGGTCACTAGGTCAAAGGTCACGGTGACTTGACACAGTTAAATGGTTCAGGATGATAAATCAAGAAAACTTACGCCTAGGATCATGAAACTTTATAGGTATATTTATCATGACTCGCAGATGGCCCCTATTGATTTTCAGGTCACTAGGTCAAAGGTCAAGGTCACAGTGCCAAAAAACGTATTCACACAATTTCTGCCACTACAACTGACAGCCCATATGGGGGGCATGCATGTTTTTCAAACAGCCCTTGTTTTAATTTATATTGAAATATATGTTTAATAAGTTTTTTTTTACACATTTTATATAAATTATAAGCTATTTGACAAAATCGTATAATCTCGCTTTAAACTAAACTGATCATAACGCAGATGCTGGTTAATATTTGGGTTGTAGTATGTTTTGTGAATATTATATTGTAAAATATATATTTAGTTATTTATTTGATTAATAAATTGTTACTACACACATAAAATGTTTGAATATTCTTGTATTTGTCAATTACAAAAATGTACAACCAAAACAACTGATGTGTTTTAAATACATTTGCGGAACATAACTTCTGTTAAGTTGATCAACTAAATACAATGTAAAATAAGGAAATACTCACTTATTATTCATATGGAAAACCAAACGCCTGTTCCAAAGTCTTCGCATGTTGGTGAACATTAAGTATTTCTTTCCTGTTTGTTTCTCAAGTACGTTCTCGTTATGCTGTTGGATAAGAACACTTGCAATAAAGAGGATGTGTAATAAACATGACATGGTTTACTTATCTGATATCAGTTCACTTTGGAGGAAGTTTAACAACACGATACAAATTGTAACTGCAGTTAGATTGTACAAACGAATGTGTAGGGAACATCTACATGTAGCATTCAATATACCTGGAAGATAAATGTTGTGCATGGTGGGATTCAACTAGCCGTAGATGCCCCCCCCCCCCGCCCCTTTAGAATTGAGTAAATATTTTGCCTCTAATCGAATAAATTACGCCATGTCTAGACCCGTGAGGCACAGATTCAGAGACTCAGACAAAGATGCATTTCACAAGTTCAACTAATACTTATTATTTTAACAGAAGTGCTCAAGTTGAGCTTTTGTGATCACTCTGTGTCTGGCGTCCAGCAGCGTTCGTTGTTTAGCGTCAACATTTAGCTCTTTAACATTACAGAGGCCACGTTTTAAATCCAACGTTTACTGTGACAATGTCTAGGCCGAGTTCAAATCTGGGCCATGTGTCAAAAATCTAGGTCACCTGGGTAAATCTTAGCGAAAATACATCAGCCATTCGGCTCAATCTTGATGAAACTGGATAAGAATGTTATCTAGACCATGATCAAATCTTGGTCACATGTGTTAAAGTAAGGTCACCATTAAAAAGCCATATTACAAGTATAGAAGAAACGTTGGCGACTCTGTCGAGTGGGGTCTACGAAATGTGGTGTGCCTAAAACTCACGCGAGCGCTAGAGACCATAATGCCCTTCTTAATTGTTTTAAATACTGTACTGTAAATAAAATCCCTCACTTCTTGCCCTTGAACTTCTCGTTATAGCTTATATTTGGTCGCCATAAGCAATCCGTAGCCATGGATCTGGGACATGTTCGAAGCTGATCCCAATTAAATCAGTAATTGCGTAAAGCATAACGCCGGTGAAGTATCGTCGTAGCCCCATTACGTTCGTGAGGTGTATACTTCATTAATAGTCTAACCGTTAATCCTGGCAATTTCTATTAACATTTAACAAATCTATGGCTCACTACGCATTCGATGCAAATTACCTGGTACAAAGTTTTTCCTTTACAAATCCCTACATCGTTAAGACATATTGTAATATATCGTTGAAATGATTCCTCGTTCTTAATGGCCATCTGCATTAGCGGCGAGTATACGTTTGTTTTCAATCAATGTTTCTTAGTGACTTATGAGAAATACATTAAATTTTGGATATAATTTTCTCGACGAAGGCACTAACGATACACAGCGAATATCACATACCTTCCCTTTAACCTCAGTTACAAATAGAGACCGATCACCGTCCAACAGCGGACGACTTTATTTTTACGCTCACCGGGCTTGCGCCCGACCGATGATCGAACGGACACCGGGTCATTTTGTAGCATCGGGCGGCGTCCGGATTAATTTTAACTCTTAAATTTTGCCCGACGTCGGGCCCGGGAAGGAATCGAGTTGAGATCGAACAAGAAATATCTTTAAAAAAGATATACGGCGTTGATTGTGGTCGATGTTTATGAACGATCAAAAGTTATCTCTATGAGATAAAAAGTAGCGGATGCCATTTTATCTGCGCAGTTCTTAGCTACATCATAAGCAAATCAATTACGGGATGTTGCGCCAGATTTCGTGGCTTATTTTGCTTTATGTGATATTATTACTCAGATATCTATATTTTCAGAATAGAAAAACACAAGAAACATGAAAATAAACGAGTGCATATAGGTCAGCCGGCTCGAATTTTATTTAATTGCATAATTATAGTATAGTAAATTATTGTGCTCATGCTTAATAAACTGGTCTAAATGGATAAATATTTCTAATTAATTTTATCAAAATTGGTCCTTATCATGCTAATGTTGAAACCATATTAAAAATCGATGATTGACATACCACAATAATATCGCCGAATATCTTTATTTAGTATCTTTCTGATCAAAACAGACTTCAAGTGCACAAAGTTTACGAGACGGCGTTTATATAAAGATTTCTGCAACTGACCGCAAACTGACCTTGATACCTTGCGGATTGGAATGCAATGCATTACAGTCACTACGTTATTGTCAGTAAGACCGGTGTAACACAATGATCGCAACCCCTTCTGCGAACTCCGGTGATGAACTGTATATAAACTCTGATTTTCACAAATGGCCGCGAATTGACCCGAAACCTCGCGGGTTGAAATGCAATGCAAGTAAGTACTAAATATGGCAACATAGCCTTTAGTATAAACGCTTTTGCGCTGGTAATTCTCTGAAAATAAAAGGTGAACGCACAAACTGTATTTATGTCGAAAATTGATTGTAAAACTGTTCTATCTATTGAGCCTTTTCATTAGAGATAAAATTGTTTCATGCAGTAAAACAGTGTTACAAAGACGCGGATATGTTTCCAATGTTCTGGTGTTATACTCAAATCAGCCAATGGAATAAATGAAGTGTATTCATTCGTACCTAGCCGCGGGAAATTTTATTTGAGTATTATTGGACACTTACAAAGGTCAAGTCAGGGTGAAAAGCTGGCTTAATACAGCTTACGCCGAAAAAAGATCAGTCGATCAACGCCCAGTTTAATATCGCCCGACATCGGATTCATTCATCGAGTGTAACACGAACAACTGAAAGATTCAAGGCCAAACATTCAGTAAAAATATATTTTATCTTATACCATGCACGTGCATAGAGCCTTTTACAGTTTCGATCATCATTTCGATTTTTATAATCAGAAATAAGCTGTTTAAAATACCTTCTACAGTGGGTAGAAACCTGATGAATAAATACATAACTGACTACCGGTAGTAATGTATATACATGACCTATATTTGTACTAGAACAACATTTTGGACAATTAAACAACTACATGTACAAATGTATATCAATTTTATCATTTAAATTGTACAGCGTAATATGTATGCTAATTAATGACAAATTGTTCAATGTGAAATGCGGCCACTTTTCTATACCAATATTTATACAGAAGCATTTACCGACGTACATCAATGGCTTTCTTTATGTCAATGGGTTAAAATGCTATATTTAAAAATAAACAACTAAACGATAAACAGTTCATTTAAGAAAATATTAAATGTATTAAGTTTGCATTCTGTACGGTGAAATGTGTAAGGCGTTCATTCTTTTGGCGTTCGTATTGGCGTTCGCCAATTAACATTGACTGAAACCGCATACATGACGGCACTTTAAGGAAGGACGTCTGAAATACTTAAGTAGATGCATGTAATACATGCGTCATGACGTGTTAAATATAATACATCAAAGATTCCGGCAAGTCTCGCAATATTTCCAGTTAAAAACTTAATAATGTTAATTAAAACAAACAAACCCTGATGACTTCTTGACAAACAGTAATCGCTTTCAAATTAATACGTTAATAGATAAAATAACGTAACTGTTCAAAGATTTGCGCGAGTGTTGTCACTATAAATATTTTTTACCATACTCGTCTATAAATAGTGCACATATTAGTGCAGACTGGAGTCGGCACCCAAGCCCAGGTTTTAAGTTTTTTTTCCACGGCCGACATATAATTAATCTGAATAATGGTCGCTAGGAACATGTGCCAAATCTTTCGAGCAGTCTATTATACCCGCACCCCAGCACACAAACGGTTAAAGACACGACCCCATATAAATTATATCACTGTGTAATGGCAGCCCAGTGTGGTCTCAGTTCAGCAGCCCTTCTTAGAGGAGATCAAATCAAGTGTCCAGAGGATATATTTCAGTAAACCTTACAAGTCAACAGTGACAAAAGATTATTATTTGAAGATAACATATTGAATGGTGGACCAAAACACTTGAGTGGAGAATTGGATTGAGGGACCAGCCATTCCTTTAACTGGGCTATAACTATTCAATCGAACACAGCAACGTCTTAATTGGTATTTAAATATTTAAAAAAAATACGGTCCGTTTAGGACCAGTCACACAACAGTGTATCTGTTTAAAGCCACTATCTGCATCGTTGTTCCCTAATATACGATTCAGATTTGTCACGCCGTTTTTTTCTAATCGTGCGGTACCTAAATAACACACGTACGTTCCTTGACTTGAGTACTTGAGCTTTGTCATGCGCTTAGTAGCCTGACCATCGTACCACATTTGACTGGCTTTCGGCGTGTACAGTAATTGTTATTTAAAACCGAGAACCAATCAAAGAACGGTTACATTTGGGGGAAGAATTAAACCATAGACCACTTTTGTCAAAATTAGAATGTCCTAGTCATTTTTGTTGAAGTTTATTTCAAGTTGAAATGTGTTTACTGACTTATAAAAGTTATTTAAAACACATCTTACTTACGTGAAAACTATATAAAACTAAATAATTACTAAGTCAAATACGAAAACGTTGATGTAAAAGTTTTTTTTTAATAAGGTCGGTGATAATTATTGAATGTGAATGACGATGCATTATGTGAGGACTCGGCGTCTGTCCAGGTACTCCTTCCAAATTTGTTTACGAAAGTTTGGTATAATAGCTGCTGTTTCCATCTATTTTATTTATTACTGAAGTTTTAATCTCTGGCATGGACTTGTGCCTAAAAACTGGAGTACCTGGAGAAATATATGATGCTTAATGCAATTTAATCATATTCCGTTTGTAACATATTGTTTGTTTGATAAATTACATTTCAATCGTATTTTTAACTGCTGGGCCAGAAAATCAGAAATGTTGTTCTGGAGTATTTCGTTTTTGGGACGCGCGATGTGTACATCTCATCATGAAGAGTGGTGACCTGGATATGGCAACTGCTTGCTTTCAGAAAGAAAAGGAAGACGTATAGAAGAGGACACGAGAGTTCGACACCCACTTGCATTAGAATTATAAGCTGCGTCTAGAGAGTATGCTTGAGTTTTATAACTATGGTTTATAACTATAACGTTCACGGAGTATGATAATAGTTTTCTATATATGATTTATTTGACGAACTTATAGTTATGAATTAAATTAACACTCAACTGGGCTCGAACCAATGACCCCTGGAGTCCTGGAGAAAAAAGTCTTCTGCGTAAACCACTCGGCCATCCGTGCTCATGCTATGAGGGAATGTATTTTTAACTTTAAATAAGCAATCCCCGTAGTTTTACAAATTACAACGACAACAACAGAACTTTCCTTATTCAATCGTTTCCCGTTGCAACGCTTTATAATTTTCAGGTTTTCAAATCGTCAAAAGATGCATAAAATGGATATTTAAGTGCAAGGTAAATGTTCAGTATTACTATTTCCTCACAAATATCATAACTAAAACGAAAATTTGCGAATCTGAAACAACCTTTTTGAATTTTGTCAATTTACCAATTTAATTTAAAACACGTGAAAAGGCCCATTTCAGTACATATGTTGAACAAATTGAACTGTCTTTATAGGTCAACTGTACACGAAGTGCACGTAAACAATCATTTAAAGTTTTGAAACAAGTTCACTTTTCAAATAAACAACTTGATGTACCGTATTGCGAAAGGATTTATTTGACATTTGATCAAAACGGGTTTTGCGACTTATTGACTGCATCAACATAAGCTATGGGATGAGGATATATTAGATGTTGTTTTTGTAAAATTGGTTTTGCCTGCGAAAACACTAGTTGTGAATTATAAAATATTCTCCGCCCAAAGATTGTTCCGCATATGGCTTGGTTAATTATTTCTTGTTTTGATTGCATTGACATTCCTCTCAAAATATATTCTAGCATCATACGTTAATGTTCTTCTGGCGGCGCCACATACATTATTTCCGTGGATTTTGTTTGAATGGGCAATTTCGCGGTTGCCAAATATATTTACATATAAATGAATATTTTAACCCCAGAAATATTACCATGACTTAAGTCAAATAACCAATTGCCTTAACATAATATTAAATTATCAAAATATTATATATTTAAAAAAAAACGAATTCTCGGTTAGAAATTTGTGTAATAAACTGGTTTTTATTTCACTAGATTGAAAACGTGGCATTTGTACTCTAATAACACTGGTATGTTTTGCAAACGAGGCAACTCGCTACGTATAGCGACCTTTTCTTTCGTAAATAGAAATGTTATGCTTCATATCCGGTTGCGTGTTTTTCTGTTTACCTGTTTTATCGATTGAGTTAGAAATAATAAAGGCGTTTTGAAATTAAGGTAACGCACTTCCTTTTAAATGAGTCATGTTTATAGGCAAATCATATAGAGATGGCCATTTCTACTGAATTATCAAACGTGCAAACTGTGGGGTTCCATCTGGAAGAAAGTTTGTACACATTTATGTTTCCTTTTTCAGAAATAACGGCTTACTGGTTTTGATGCAATATATAATTGTGGATAAACATATTAAATGTTATAATATTATAATATATTGTAACGGATGCGAACACACGCTTTATACAATGCGCATTTCAATGGAAGCTATTTTTGTATCTTAAAGACCCAGATTACTGACACAAACCATTTTCTCAATGAAACTCGGCCAAACTTTTGCTATAAAATCCCCTAAACAACAATAAAGAACATAACATCAAACATGATTTCTTTATGACAGCATTTTAGGGAAACAAAATTTGATATAATTGTATATGACTTGATATGGATTTTAAAATGATTTGCCTGTTTGAATAAATTGTCACAATCAGTTCCATTGATGTGTTTTGATTTCTTACTATGAATCATCATTGAACATTGAACAACAAGTCCCAATTTATCTTACTTTGCCTTAATATGGTACACGGATGGGAGAAGTTTACCATCATTTGCTTTTTTTGGTCTTATTTTTTACTTGAAATAATCAAGTTTTGATTATGCGTGTTTGACTAGGCGGGTGATTTCCATATTTCTCAATTTAATTTACTGATTGGCTGAAATTATTTTCAATGTGTGCATGAATCAGCGGGTGATTTCCAATATTTTTCAGGGTAATTCACTGATTGTCTGAAAGTAATTCATACATACGAGGCTCAGTGACGGTGTATATTTCAGCGACCAGAATACATTTGTGAAATAATTTGGTGTATGATTAAATCAGTGAAATACTCATTTCAATTAAGTATCAGGGCGTTTGCAATATTCGGGATGACTGAACAACATTCTTGAGTACATCAGGTAAGCCTTTGATGTACAGCGACTTCGATTTCAATGCAATGTTTTTGCACCAACTTAATATGAACTTTTTATCAAAATGCGTTTGGTTATATATATAATGGCGTTACATATAAAACTTTATGCATTCAGCTACATTCAAATCAAGTTTTAAATATAGCATTGAAATCGAATTCACGTGTTACGTAATTCGCAATTATATGGTCCGCTCGCTAGAAGATATTTTTTTATTTAAGGCAATTATTCATCTCCCTATAACATACGGCATAACAAATACGACAAACAACACTAACAAAAATATTAAAATTCGGGTCCGTGGCCCTGGAACCGCCCATATAATCATAGATACTTGGCAGTTGACGTTACGAAACGTGTCGTAACAGCATTGTCTTAAAATCTTGTTAATTTACGTAAGTACATACATTTTTGGCCTGGGGCAAAGCCCCTTGGCCATAGTACTCATACCGTTTTTTTCGGTAAGCTGACTTGGCTGGCTGCCAAAACAACCACGAATGAATGAATTTGGAAAAGTCCGATTTACCACTTGGCGGTCATTTATGCGCAATCAAAGAAGAGGACCTATACAAACAAATAGGTCCCTGCAAAGAATTCTCAATAACCCGCATTGTGAATACAGAACATCACCATATAACATGACAGTGTCAAAAAACGTGTAAAAAAATATTATTGAAGCAAAATTCCTAAGCATTGGGTACGGCATAGTTTGTATTATTGTTTGCATATTCCGCTACCCTAGATATACTTGGAATTAAATGAAGATTAGTGTTACACACATATTTTCTGAACATGTAACATCGTTTAATTTTATTTTCCCATTTGAGAAACACTTTTCTATGAAGAAAAACACTATTATTATTCAGAGTTTTAATATATAACCAATCTTTTATACAGTGACTACAAAGAAGTATATTTGAGATGAACTGTTCTAATGTAGTCTATCTACCCCCATGTAATTTTGTCAGTACATTTCCATATTATCAGTTTAAGTTGGAATCAATAATCAATCTATAATACAGTGACACAAAAATTATCTTGGATTAACTGTTCTTATGGACGTTTTCTATCCCCATGTAATCTTTATCAAAACATTTCCATAGAAATTGAGTATTTAATAAGTATTGAGTAATTAATTAATAATTAGCATTATTAATCTATAAGTTAAAAAACAATTCACAATTTCACATTGGATATTATTCGTATATTAATATTATACTTTCATAGTATACAATATCGGTAGTAAGCATTTGTTTCATAATACTGTTATTAAAAACTGATAAAAAATGACATAATCATGTAATTAAGTATAAAAATATGTTTTTATTATAATTACAGGATGGCATAGACACATCAACGCACAAGCGTGTTCCGCAAACCTTGGTCTGTACAAGTTGGCCAACCTTCTCAGAGAGGAATCTGAGACAGTTGATCTTCAGATACGGCTCGTGAGCCAGCACCTTCTCACGAAGATCAGACGGACGAAATATGTTGCGATACACGGCAGACTACATCAAGCATGGGATGACTACGAAGAGGAGAAGCTGACAACCACTGATCTACTGAGGATCATCAGCCATATCAATGCCCTGGGACCATCCACGGCGGTCCACCACATGCTCGACGACGACGAGTTTTGAACGATGTGAATGACTGAAATTGTTGAAATGTCACATTAAATTGTACTGTGTCATAAATGAATCTCATTTTTATTAGAAATGAAATGAAATGAAATCGACATGCGGAAACTCTGAATGATACTAATGTGTGGTATTAATATTGTACTGTGTCATAAATGTATCGTATTAATATGTGACTACGCCCTCATTTTTTTTTAAAATGACATGAAATATTCAAATATGTCATATATATATATATATATATTGTATCCATGTTTTACTTGTTGCTTATTTATAATATATGGTAAATAAAACGGATTACAAAGTCAATCAGTTATTATGTTTTTATTCAACGGATTTGTTGAGGCAAAAAATGATATCAGTTATTTTGGCCGTAAAATCCATTGTTCCAGTGCAGTAGCCAGGTGCCTGTGTATTAAGCTGATACGATAGTGATCATCACAGCAGCTTGCTATTACACAGTGTATTCATTCTGCTGGCGTTGTGTTAGATGTCATTTTTATCAGTTTTCAATTATGTGTATCTCTTCGCTTAACTCAACGTTCAATGGCATGCGCACTTAACAAAATTATAAAACATAACGCGTATCATTTTATTACTTTTTATTAATTACGTACACGTATTAGATTTTTTATATTTTTTTTTCTTGTGTTTTTCTCAACCAGAAAGAAATAATAAAACATGTAATATAAAATTCAACATTTGGCTCTTACAAGAGGTGGCCTCCACGTGGCAAGAGTTGGGCAACATATTCATTATGTTGGCAAACTACCTCATGTTTATATATTGAGAAATTGAGTGTTTATCGGTGGTCTAAATTACTATTGCGCTTTATATTTAAACTGAAATCATTTTTATTAAATAATGTCTACAATATTTTACAAGACACTTTTTTTAATAGCATTAAACTTAATTGAAGATCTTACATTGATTCCGCCATAAATCATTATTTATTATTACTATTATGTTATTTAAATAAAAGCACCAATTATTAAAAAAAAACAGTATTGCGTTATTTAAATCGTTAATTTACCTACAATTTCCTAACAGAATTTGTTGTTCAGAGGTAGCTCATTCATTTCCCTTAATTCTTTACCGTAGGCATAGCATTAATTACTCAATTCAAAATTAATCCACAGTTTGCAAATAAATGCCCCTGATGTTATTGTAAGCCAATTATAGGTGTCATTAACACCTCGTTGTAGGTATACCACCTCTATAAAAACCAATTTACCGAACCCTCCACGGCATTTACTATATAAATCAATTTACCGAACTTGTTATTTACCGAAACCTCCAGCACCCCACGTAAACCAATATTTATTAGTTGCAGACCTGGACCGGGTCGTAATTTGGCAAAGAAACCGTAATAACATAACACGAAAGGACCTCATAGTTATATATAGTAGTTTTTCTATCGACAAAAATAGCCAGCGTTGTGGATATACAAAAGTAGCTCAGGTTGTAAGACTTCAATATTCTTAACAGTATCTGACCATAACATCACGCGATTTTGATGTGTATACAAGCGTAAAACCCCAGTGAGGCAAACCTACAACAAACTTAAGGAATTTTAACAAATATGTCTACATCAAATGGTTTATTTGGATTGATTTTAATTGGTTTTGCGACAACAACTTTAGCTGTGTTTAAAGACTGTGAGTATTATGTAGATTTTCTACTTTTTTGATTGTTCAGTTTTATTTTAATTTTTAGGAAAAATCTAGGAGTAGCCCTGTTGCTGGTCTATAGGCTATGGGCAGGGTGGAATACACAAGTATGCTAGTTTCATTATTTAATAATTTAATCAATCCTAAGGATTTGTGTCATCCAAACGCTTGTAAAGAAGAACTTTTAGCAGTATCTATTAATTTACTGGGCGAGTATTTTCCGGACAGTAGTATTTTCCGGACGTTTTTAAAATAATTGTGATTTTTTCGCTTTGGAAATAGGGATTTGCGTATTTTTTCTTTGGGAATGTTATGTTTACCAGTACTTTAGTTCACACTGAAGAAAAATATCGCCGCCTAATACACTTCTAATCTGGTTTCAATAATCCAACTGCCAGCCATTGCCCCTTCTGATTTGAGCTGTTGTTATGTACTACTCAAAGCATGCAAGAAGAATTAACTTCTAATCATTCTCATAGCCCAGTTTAAGTTTACATAGAAATGTCTTATTGAAGAGGGATGTGTTGGAAAAATGATATTATTTTACGATCATATTGTTTTTATTTGAGATTAAAGCTTTACGAATCATGTACATGTACAATGTAAGAGCGTTAATGGTTCCCTTTTGGTTAGTCCATATAAACGTTCTCCCAGCGCCTTTGATGATTTTTGCTTTGGCGGCTCTGGGAGTCCATATGCACCCCTTAATAAACTCAAGAGCAAATCTGCGCACAGATTTCGTGCGCATCAATAAACAGACGTCGTTCGTTACCAAGTAAGGAAAGCCTTGAATAAACTTCATAAACACATTATGTTTACCTGAATGGCAGCCTACGGACATTGTCCATTGCATGCAACCTTAAAAACACAACGATATTTCAACACACTATTCTTGCTGTCACTTTCATTTTGAAATTTCGAACAGTGTAAATATTCGACGACTCAAAACATCGTTATCGACTTAACGGGTACATCAAATATCACAATGTGGAAAATATTGGTGTAATGTGACATAACCGATAGAGACACGTTTTGTCCGCAACATTACAACAGTTCCCAATATGGTCGATAGAGCGTACGAAAGAATAACAATGTAAATAAAAAGCAACTATTTCTTGGTTAAATGGTACCATTTGCATAAGTGTGTGCTTTAGACAGGAAAACATTGATAAGTTTTTGCAGTATCAGTGTTCTTAAGCCTTTTCAGTGGTGATGAAATTTTGCACCTTTGGACAATAGACGGCGCATTGCAACTCTCAGCAAACCTTTGGGTTATAAAGCCAGGGCCCTCACACTACTTTGGGGGAAGGGGTCCGCAGCCCTTAGGAGGGAAAATTTTCACGGCGTTTCCCTTTTTGGGCGATTTTTTTACTTACTCTCTCATTATTTCATTTGTACATGTTTGCACTTTATTCATTGCATTTTTTCACAATTTAGTATGTTTGAAAAGATTAAATTGAAATAGAATTGAGATATAATAATCATGAGACACATCTTTCTATTTTTTTTTTTAGGGGGAATTTTTCCCCCCAAAAGGGGAAAAAAGTATACTTTTCAGGTGGGGGACTGCCACCGAAATTCGGCGGCAGATTTGATAGATTGAGGGCCCTGAAAGCTGAGAGTTGAATTATTGCGACTACCTTTTTGTTTGCTTGCATAAGCTTGTTTATACTCCAGAGTCATTTCAAAGTGAATGGATTTCCAAACATCATTAATGAAAATTATCTTTTTGAACCATATATTTAATTGGTTGTTAATTGTCTTTTAAAAGTAACTCATTCACAGTTCAAAGGTATCATTATCTTAGTTTGTTTCTGTGTGATTTAAATGATTCAGTATTAGGTAAAAAAGCTTAATTCAGTAAAAAAAACAACAATATGCTAATTGTGATAAGTATGGTAAACATGTTGTGATAAGTACAACAGAAATATTCAAGACTGTGTTCAAATGCTTATACAGTAATAATAATATCAAGCAGAATTATGCTCGGATAGTTTCCTGACTCAGTTAAATGGTCTTTCAAAGTAGTGTGCTCCAGTCCCTTTGGAAATTTGCCGAGTATTAACCTAGTACGAAAAGTTATTCTAGGAGATGGTCAAACATAATGAGCTTCTCATTTCTGGTGCAGATTAACTTGATAAGCTAGACCTCGTCCAATTGGATAGAAGTGTCAGCTGGTTATGGTCACATAAAACGTTTGAGCAGTTCTGTATAGTGCATCTTGAACTTTCCATGGTATAAATACCTGGCATAGGTAGGTCCGTGCAGCTAGGGTCAATGCTAGTGAAGGAGTAACTTGGATCATAGTGGGCAAAGGCTCCCTAGGTGCATTGAACCTAATGAAAGAGAACCATATGGGCAAATAAGTGTGTGATATTCCATGTTGCTAGCCAGCTAGCGGTTCATAGGAACTCTGGTACAGTTAATTGTAAGTTTATTATATACATTTAAGAAGCAAAAAATAAATTGACCATTTTCTTTCCATTCAGGTGGAAGTAAAGAAGCTACTGTAACTAAGGTGCTTTGCAATGGACAGGACTCGGGACCATGTCAGTTGAAAAAGGGGACAGACGCTTCGCTGGAGATAGATTTTACTTCAAGTGAGTTAAAATGATGTATTTTTCTATTCACTGACTTTCTGACAAAGTTGCACAAATGGTATGCACTTGTAGTATATATCTCAGCTGTTGTTCCATTGCACAGTTAGGGAACGTGCATCTACTGACCCTTTAAAAGTACCTTTTACAAGTAAATGCTCTTCAAATGTAATAAGCAATGGGTCAGTACCAATCTATATCAGTTCAGATAATAGTTAATATAATTTGTAAACTTGAACCAGTCAGTGGTTCTTTTTCATTACTCACTAGTACACAATTTTTTAATGTTTTCTCCTGCTATCTCACTTTTTTTAAGAAACATATCATTTTTAAGTGAATGTGTATTCTGATGATGTTCATTTTACATCCAGCAGAGTTTTCACAATGTTAATTTTGTTCAAATAAGCTTTTTTCTGGATTTTTTTCTTGTCAGAATTATGTCTGTTGTCAGAGATTTGTGATTTCATTTTGGGAAACATGTTATGAAAATGTTATCCAGTTTTAACTGATAATTAACAGCGACTGTTACCGGTTTGTATAAATGTTTTACAATGGCATAAATAAATAAGCGTTTTGGGGTAATTAAGTAGACAGAGAATTTATTCGAATAGTATATAATCTCTCCATATATTTGCAGAAACAAGCCAATCACAACTAACCAGCGTTGTTCACGGTATTTTGAGTGGAGTTCCAGTTCCCTTTTCTCCCACTGATACAAACGCTTGCAACGGCATTGTGGAGAAATGTCCCATAGCACCAAATAACAACTACTCCTTTAAGACCAGCTTACCGGTAAAGAGTATCTATCCTTCGGTAAGAAATACTCACTTTAAGTTTCTGTTTACTGGTTCATAAAAATGAAAGTTGAACCTAAGACTTTTCTATCTGATATTAAAAGCAACAGTTTTACACTAAATTATCCAAATGTTATTGTATTGTTCAGATACAAACAGGTGTCAGGTAAACACATTTACGATTCCATTAATATTTGTGGTCATATACATGTATGGCACAATTTTAGAATTATGCATATTTAAATTTAAACCAAATACTAGGG